>NC_023751.2:12163563-12463563 GCF_000499845.2 Phaseolus vulgaris | reverse complement strand
ATTTCACGATCACGTTTGTGTTCTTCTTCGCTCTCTTTTTTGTGGCTTCACCCGTGTTCAATTTTATGACTATGATTCGGTTGTGGAAGGATAATGCAATCTTTCACGATGTTGCATCGTGCATTATTCTTTTTCCCGACTTTCTTCTTTTGATGTTAATCTTTGTTCAAACGGGTTATTAGTGATTTAGAATTACTATCTTTATGCTATGTTCTTTGGTTGTAAAGTTGGTATGAAAGCAATATTTGATCCTTTTAGAAGTCTTGTTTTCCTTCAGGGTTCACCATGTTTCTGGTTCCAACAACAAAACAGAGATTGAGCCTTATTTTGTATGCAGGTGGGCACCTAAGGTAAATTCAAATTTAAAATCTATTCAAAATCTCTTACACGTGTGCAAACACAATATAAGGGTCTGCAGAAGTTCAAACTCCGAAAGTGCTTGTTGCAATGTTTTCACGCTATACGATGAATCGTTTTCCTGGGTGCTTCTTGTATATGATGATAGTATTCTAACTTTTCTTTCTCCTCTGAATCATTTACATCTAAAAAATGTTTGTTACTGATTGATCTTTTACCCCTGTTCATGCAATCAAAGGTGAAAACTATTGTTATAGGTGTTTGAGACTTTTAAGTGTTGACGGCATTCATGGATATCTAATTGTTAAACAATTCAAAATTGCTTATAACAAACCAATATGTTAATCCAATCTCATTTTTTAAACTTGTTCCTCTTTTATTTTGGTTTTGGCCTTTAAATTAGCTTGTGCTTACTTATGTATGCTATTTTAGTCATATCACTAGTCAGTATATGATCTTTGACTCATACTCCTCACATTTAGGATTGAACATCTCAATGAGATTTGTAAGACTGGACATCTACTGTACAGGTGATCCTGCAATGACCCATTTAACAGTGATAGAAATTGGTTTAATAACAACCATTAGGATAAACTTTCATACCGCGTTAGAATTTGTGTTTAGGCCTTACTCAAAATGTAAGATATAGCCTAATTAGAATCTAGGTTTGAGTTTGTGTTAATTTGAGTTGAGGTTAAAGTTGGAGAGCCCAAAAGTATTACATCAAAAGTTGTAAACTCTCAAGTTTAGTAACCTTGCTTGCTTTTATGTATTACATCATTGTATATTTTATCTCATTCAAGTTCTACATTAAACTATTTTTGTCCCTTTGAAATGGCTATAGATTTGAGAATGCTATTATCTACAACTATGATTGTTTTGTTCTTTCCTATGGTCAACCTATTGTTGGTGTTGTAGTTTAAATTTATTTGTCAATAAGGATTTGTTCATAATTTTGGACTTGGAGGGTCCCTTTTTGTGAAACTTAAGCCAATGCATTTTTATTCTCAATACTAAATGCCTAACAGTGGTATGTTTGAAGTTTAAAATGTCTAAAACTCTAAATGTAAAAATACACATAATATCCTCTGATTTCGCAGTGTCACCCTTCGTACTTTCTCAGATTGTGAAGACTGTTTATGCTTTATGCATCCCCAAGTCGTGTAAATTTTCTATTGGACTCTAAAAAGGCAAGTATACCCACCTTTTTCTTTTATATATTGATATTTAAAAGAATGAATACTATTGTCTTTGGATACTTTATACTTTTATTGACAATTACACTGTCCTTGGTGGGATGATGATGAATAATTTCCATCTTCAAGATACTGCTTTGGCATGTTTTGGAACCTTAGTTTCTTTTATGAAGGTGTAGTTCTTCTGGTATTATTCAGGCTCATCCCAACCCACACCAAATATTTCAGTCCTGTCCTTCTAGCTGTTTCATTTTTTCCTTTTTTTATTTATTTTCTGTATTGATTAATTGCCATAAAGACCTGTTGGGAATGCTGGAAATATCTTTGCACAATTCCGGGCTGTACTTTAATTCTATGATGATGAATTTCAGTTTTAATGGCTTCAAATTTGGAAGTGTGGCACTGTAAGTGATTTATAGATTTCTGTTACTTTGAGGTTAATATATCCTCCTTTTATATCAGTTTAAAATCTTGATTTAGACTTTCTTGACATTTTGATCAAGGGTTGCCTGGAACCCTATTTCTCATCCATTCCTGTGTGTATCCTCATCCATTCCTGTATGTAATAAACTGTGACTTTAATTTAACTCCTTTCCAGCAGTTGGTTATCAAACTTGTGAGTTAACTCGTAAACTCGTTCAAGTTTATGTTCCCACCCCCATTTGGGAGAGTTGACTTGGAAACAAACTCGTTTTTGGAGCAAACTCGGTAGACTTGTTGTGAACTCGGCCAAACTCATGACTCTGCAATCAAGTTGGCGAGTCTAGAGGGGTTTTCTTTTTTAACCCAAAACATCGCCAATGATCGTCATTTCTTGTGCGGAAATAAAAAATCTCAGTGCGATGAGGTTCCTCTTCTCCTTCACCTCGTGGATTAGGGTTCACTTCATGTCATTCTCTTATGTGGTCACGCCAAACTCACCACTGTTTCGCTGTGTGGTGGTGTGCTGTGCTCTTTGGTTGTGTTTCTCTCTGCTTGCTGTTCTCTCCGCTTGTAGTTCTGGTTGCAATTCTGTACACTTGTGATTCTCTCTCCTTGCTGTTCTTTGTGCACGCAGTTCTCTCCTCTTGCAGTTCTGATTTGCTCTTCTCTGTTCAATTGGTGTTTTTCAGTTTTGATTTTTAATTATTACGAGTTTACAGAGTTCCCATGACTTCATGTAAACTCTCAAGTTTAGTAACCTTGCTTGCTTTTATGTAGTACATCATTGTATATTTTATCTGATTCAAGTTCTACATTAAACTATTTTTGTCCCTTTGAAATGGCTATAGATTTGAGAATGCTATTGTCTACAACTATGATTGTTTTGTTCTTTCCTATGGTCAACCTATTGTTGGTGTTGTAGTTTAAATTTATTTGTCAATAAGGATTTGTTCATAATTTTGGACTTGGAGGGTCCCTGTGAGTTATAGAATATTTTTTTTGATGATCTCTAAATGTTCATTCTATTCGATGCTGCATTTTATTCATATTTTAAACCTGTGTAAATTCTTGATTTTTTATTGAGCATGGCTTCTATGCCCCTGGATACTGGTTTTGTAGCCGATAGTTGGTCACTAATGCGCTTTTATATGATTACAGTGTCTCTTCGATGGTAATTGCACAAAAATAAGATTTTCATTTTTGTTCCAGTGAAGAGGATTGCCTGCCACTGCTATTGGCTTCAATAAACAAGACTCTGATGTGATGAGGGCTAAGCCTAGAAAGGTGCCGTATTAATAATTCATTAGTGGACCTTCTATTTCATTAATAAATAAATAGACAACCTTCCCAATCTCCCTCTTATGTTTTTTTTTATTTCTCTTTGAATGTATAGGTGAATGAAGCCGTTGTTAGTGATTGGCTCTTCTTTCGCTATTTGGTAATAGGAGGTAACTAGAAATCTCAATCCGATCTTTATTTATGGACTGAGTATCATTTATTATACCCATTGGGCGTTGCTTCTTTAATTTTTCCAGCAATATTTCTTTATTGAGGACTAGCATTGCTTTTTATGTTTTTATGCAGTTACATATGGTAGTTAGAGAGACGAGAGATGGGTAATGCCAATCCCTTGTGATTGTAGGTAAATAACCGAGTTGGGAAAATTTGTACTGAAGGTTCTTGGTACCATTAACAAAGAAGTAATTGGATAAAGGACGCCAGGATCCTAAGAGGACAATTGAAATAGAGCAACAGAAGAATTATCAAGAGTTCAATATACAATGGAGATAGTGGAACCAGAGAGACTCAGGTTCAAACCACTTTAGAAGTCAGTATAGATTGCTACATAAACCAATGAATGACTTTTAGCCATAGTACAATGTCCTGTTAGAAATAAGAGTCTATTTTATTAATGGAACTGTATGCAAACACAAATGGAAAGAAAGAGCAATAAGCTCTCAGCTCTTTAGCGTATATCTCCAAGCTTAGGTATAAACATGGGAAAAATACCAAAACCAATGAATGAATATTAGCCATACTACCCCTCAAGGGTGGGCAAAAAATCCAAATTGCCTAATCCAATCCATAATTGATCCAAATCCATATTACTTTTAATTCATTTAAATGGATTTATCTCAAATCCAAATCCATATTTTTGGATTTTAAGTCCAATCCATTTAATTGGATATGGACTTAAAATATATTAGTGTATTTTGAAGTGTTATTTATATAAAAATGATTTATAGAACGGTAGAATATAAATTAACATATAATAATCATCACATTATATGACATGCATATGGATCTAATTGTCTACAATATTGGTCAAAAGTACTTTTCATTAGGGTATAACGAAGTTAATTGTATTAGAATATTATATTATATATATAGGTTATTATTAGCTTTATTAAGAAACGCATGCTATGACAGTGATAACAAATTTAATAATAGTGTTTGTTTGTCACCGTGTACTTCATAAATATCACGTTTAGTATGTATTATTTCGTTTCAAATAATGATGATGATGATAAATGACAAAAACCATTAATTTTAGGTCATAATATATAATTTTGGTCACAAAATTCGTAGAAGCTTGATACAAGTTGGCGAGACTAGAGGGGTTTTCTTTTTTAACCCAAAACATCGCCAATGATCGTCATTTCTTGTGCAGAAATAAAAAATCTCACTGCGATGAGGTTCCTCTTCTCCTTCACCTCGTGGATTAGGGTTCACTTCATGTCATTCTCTTATGTGGTCACGCCAAACTCACCACTGTTTCGCTGTGTGGTGGTGTGCTGTGCTCTTTGGTTGTGTTTCTCTCTGCTTGCTGTTCTCTTCGCTTGTAGTTCTGGTTGCATTTCTGTACACTTGTGATTCTCTCTCCTTGCTGTTCTTTGTGCACACAGTTCTTTCCTCTTGCAGTTCTGATTTGCTCTTCTCTGCTCATGGTTATTAAGCTATATAAAATAATTTTTTGTAAATTTTAATTGCTCTTCTCTGCTCAATTGGTGTTTTTCAGTTTTGATTTTTAATTATAGAAAATTTAATATGTTTTCTTAATTTTGTAATTGATAATTGAAATTAGGGAGCAATTAAAGGTGTGGTTGGATCAAGTTCAACTGATGGCGATCCAAGTCCATCCTCATCTTAACAATTTATGTTTTGTAATATTTGTATGAATTTATGTATTTAGTATTGTGGACTTATTTTGCTTAATTATGGTATTGAAATGTTGAATTAGTATGTTATTTGTATAATAGAAAATTCATATGAAGTAAATTATTACGAGTTTACAGAGTTCCCATGACTTCATGTAAACTCTCAAGTTTAGTAACCTTGCTTGCTTTTATGTATTGCATCATTGTATATTTTATCTCATTCAAGTTCTACATTAAACTATTTTTGTCCCTTTGAAATGGATATAGATTTGAGAATGCTATTGTCTACAACTATGATTGTTTTGTTCTTTCCTATGGTCAACCTATTGTTGGTGTTGTAGTTTAAATTTGTTTGTCAATAAGGATTTGTTCATAATTTTGGACTTGGAGGGTCCCTTTCTGTGAAACTTCAAGCCAATGCATTTTTATTCTCAATACTAAATGCCTAACAGTGGTATGTTTGAAGTTTAAAATGTCTAAAACTCTAAATGTAAAAATACACATAATATCCTCTGATTTCGCAGAGTCACCCTTTGTAATTTCTCAGATTGTGAAGACTGTTTATGCTTTATGCATCCCCAAGTCGTGTAAATTTTCTATTGGACTCTAAAAAGGCAAGTATACCTACCTTTTTCTTTTATATATTGATATTTAAAAGAATGAATACTATTGTTTTTGGATACTTTATACTTTTATTGACAATTACACTGTGCTTGATGTGTATAGGAAATGGAAACGACTCCTGCTTATCCGATATGTTTTGCAATTGATGATTTTGACTCTACTTTTGATGCTGTGGTAATAAATCACTTTAGTAAGTTATTACGTTTTTAGTCACCTTTCACGTATGGAATGTTTATACTTACTCAACATATTTTGTGGTTTACATTTTCTGGTTAACTAAGGTGATAGTTTGTAAATATGCCCTGCTTTATCTGACTCTGACTCTTTTCATATTGCAACTCAGATTTAGATGAAATGTATTTCTGAGATATCTTTACAAACTAGGATAGCTCTTCGGCTAGTTTCTGAGTTATGTATTAAGTATATTAAGTGTCATCTTGGTATTATGCAAATTATTAAAGTAAAACTTCAATTCTGACACGAGAACAATGCCAACCATATTTAAGTAATTAGTTTTGCCCCATTAGGAAATTCCAGATTTATCAAGGGAAGATCATTAAGTTTCATAGATTACCAAAGATGTTAGCCTATATCATACCAAATATAAAGAAGAAAATCAGAAAGCTAGTTAATTAATAACAAGAATTGAACATTGTCAAGTAAAGTCAATTAGGCTTTCTTAATTTGGATATGTTTTTCTACAATCACTTGTAAAATCAGCTTTTTCTGGAGAAGTTTTATTTCATTTTTCTCTATTATAAGTGTTCATGGAATTCTTATTCTCAAGCACTTGTACAGGCATAGAAGATAATCTCTTGACCTCATAAGGATTTGTGTATATGAACTGTATCTCTTGGCATGGACAATTGACATTGTGGGTATTAGGAATAACTGCGAAACGAATCGAATAACTGCATGTTGTGTTGTTGGTTAAACTTGGGAGATAGAAATAGGATAGTTGAATTTATCCTTTTTGTTAATAGGCTATCTATATTCTTATTATCTGAAAACATACTATTGGTTACTGTTCTCCCCTCTTATTTGAGGGATTACCAATTAAGAATACAGTTCTGTCATTCTGGATTGTTGCATAAGCAAAATACACATCTATGTTGATGCTTCATTGTAATCTTGTATTTAAATAACTGAATCAACAATACCATCTTTGATAATAATCTGATGCTTTTCTTAATACTTTAAATCATGCATACCTGGTCTTTTTGTTTCACTGTTTTGCTGTGCATTAACACTCTTGTGTGGTGCAGTGATTGATGCAGTCTCTATATTAGGAGAGTATTTCAAGGAAAAGCCTTGGTTGGAGCTTTTGTGTAACCATCTTAAGTATAGCCTTTGCTAATGTCTTGTTTTAAAGATTTTACCTGCATATTCCTTGTGGTGATAACCTGGAAGAGAAACCATTGAGGGATTGAAATAGGATTCTTAAGATATATTCCTTAAGAAGATTTTTGTTTTGCTGAAGGAAGTAACCTAGGTTTATGTAACGAATTACAGGTATTTGCTGGGACGGAAAAAAATGAGTCTGGATTTGTTATTCATTTTGAATTAATTTGTGTACTACTAATTATCAGGAACAGCAACAAGATAAGAAGGGTACAACTGCAAAGAAAGGTAGACAAGCGAAGAAGGTAAAATTGGAGACAGAATCACACAACATTAGAGAGATGTTTACGAGGGCCTCCCGAAAGAAAAGCTAACATATTCCATTCCCATTCTATGAATGAAACGGGTAATCATCAGTATCATTTTCCAAACTTGCAAGTAGTGGATAAGCATTGAGTCAACTCTGGTTTGTACCGTCCGAAAAAGTGCTATTTTTCCAAACTTCCATGTTCTAATTGCACGTGACAGGAAAGCTGCTACCCTTTTGGTTCAGAGGCTACTTTATTACTTCCCTCCGAATTCAGATGACCTCGACAGGTGCTTTTTAACTTTCTCAACTTGCATGCATACTATTCTTTGAGTTTTGTGAATCTCTTGAATTTCTTAGATTCTGACCTGATCTCAATTACTAACCTAAAAAATGTCTTTACAGCTTTTGAGTGAAGGTTTTTGATTTTTCAAGAGGCGAGATGACCCAGCAGAAGATAAAAGAGCTTAAACAATCTTTGAACATGTAATTCTTGTCGATAGACCAGAATTGTATGTCCTTTTGTGCTTGACATTTCATTTTTATTTTGTGTTTGGTCTCTGAAAGATTGAGTGTTAATGGCCTGATTTTTTACAGTAGTAGATTTCTAAGGATTTTGCCTTTTTAATTTATTTAGTTGTGATGCTATATTATTTTTGGTTCACTTCTATGAGATTTAGCGACACTAAGAATGTCAAGAGATATTATTTGCTTCTAGTAGTTGTTAATTGGTAAATTAAATGAAGGATTAGATTGGGTTGATTGACATAAAATGATTTAATGTTTTTATTAGCAATGGATTGTCTATTTCGGAACTGAAATGAATTTTTGGAAAACAAAAAAAAGGATTAAGAATAGTTTACTGCTCAGCTGATCTGTAACCACACGTTACCATATGACTTAATTATTCTAAATTGGAAATATTTTGGCCAGAAGTCCCGCTGGTGTAAATCTATGATTTGATCTTTAGATAGGATAGCTCTTAGGCTAGTTATGTATTAAGTGATTGGATGTGATTTTTCTAGATTTACAATGTATGAAGTCTATTCATTGCTAATATTTACACTGTTTTTTGCAGTGAATTTCAACTCATTCATGAGCTATGCTTGTATGTGTTGTCAGCCTCCCAAAGGACTGAACTCATACGTGCGACTCTGTCTACATTGCATGCCTTTTTATGATGGATTCCCTTGGGTTATATATTTGAATCACCATTGGTAGGTGAAGTTCTCCCAAAATTGAATTTACAAATCTTGTGATATATGTCAATTTAAGGTGATTAGATTTAAAATAATATTTTTAGCCATTTTCATTTTGTTTTATGATGTATAATTGCTCTCACTAGATACCCTACACCATATATATTAACAATCCTAAATAAAACTAAATTAAAATAAGTTTTTGAATTATTTATTTACTGATATGTTTAGGAAATAAAATATTTTATCATGTATAAAATTAAATTTCATAGTTTTTTGTGACAATCTGATTTGACAGTCTGTTGTATGATCTAACCAGTTAAACGGTTGAGTTTAGGTTTGCACTGTCACTTTCTTTCAGTTAACTCACATCTTTGACCCAGACATTTTCAACATAGAGTCCTTCAGTTTTAGGGGCAAAACACCTTCAGTTTTGGTGAAAGGAAAAAAGTAGTGATATCAGTTTGTTGTAAAAAAAACGGAATACCAATTCAGTCAGTTCAGTTTTGTATTATTAACATAAAGAAAACATTTAATACTAATTTTGAATAGAAAACAGCTTATATCCTTATGGAATGTTTTGAAAGAGAACATTCAAAATTAATAAGACATTTTGTCATTTGTTAAGGTTTTATATAATTGCAGTTATTTGATTATTAGAGTAGAGAAGACAAAAAGCATGACTTCACACAGTTCTTATCCTTGTTATGTCAGCGTTACTTGGCCATTTAAAACTAGATGGAAGATATGCTGAAACAGAACCGAGTGCATTTTGTATAAGTTAATGATAACATATATAATATGATATGGCTATAAAAGAAAATTTAGTAAATCTCAAATCTTAGAATTATAAGAAATATCTTAAGATATTATCTTAGAATATTCTAGACTATCTTAGAATATCTTTTAGGCTTTGTTTTTCTTTTTACATTTTTGATTTATTTCCTTATTTAATTAGGATTTTTATAATTATTGGAATATTTTATTACAATCAGATTTATTAGAATATAAATTATAGGCATATCATATTGTCATGTATATAGAAATAAAATATCTTATGATTATATATATATATATATATATATATATATATATATATATATATATATATATATATAGATAGATAGTTATTGTCATCAATCTATAGAAAATGGACTTTGTTGTGTAGTCTGTTTAGAAACCTTTTTTTTGTTTTTTTTTTCTTTAGAAGCCGTCATATATTTCAAATATCTTAATTTTGATTATATAAAAAAAGGTATTGATATTTTGGCTTGTGATCTAAAATTTGTTTTACATATATTATAGTGTTCTTAATTATGGGAGTTAATGTCCTTCTTCAAATATGATTTATTTTTCATTTTTTTTAAAAAGAAATATGTTAAAAATGAAACAAACCATAAAGCAGCATTTCTTAAGGCTCTTTTATGAGTGATGTCCTTGAGGTATTACTATTTCTTTTTATGAGCTGAAAGGGAGAATTACAATTCCTATTAAACTCAAATTTCAATCACTATCATTTACTGAGATTTTTAATAATCATATTTGTGTATTAACTATCTTAAAACTCATAATCTCACGTGTCTATAAGCTGTTTCTTTGTCCTTTTGTGTACCTAACCCACATTATCTAATTTAATTATCTCTACTTAATTTTTGTGTAGTCTATACTTTATAATGATATTCTGGGCACTATTACTATTTTTTTACGCAAGAAACTCTTTTGCTAAAGAAGAAATTCATTGTGAATTTTTTGTAAGTTTGGAGTTTAAGAATCCTCCTTACAATAATGGAAAAACACTAAAAAAGTTAATAGACCAAAGCTGCTAAATTCCTCAACATATTCACGTGGAAAAACCCTTAGAAGGGTTGTGTTTTGCCCTAAACATTATACCACCAAGTAGAAGCCAAATGCCTAATAAACTTAGCAAACTAGCTGTTCTGCTATTGAAACCTTCTTAGTCCTTAAACAGAATTACTAATTCCCTCCTACCGACTGGACACTTCTCATGATATGCTGAGATGCTGTGTTTGACTTTTTCGTTAGAGAACCGCGTATATTCATCAATGTGATGGAAAGTTAATCTAGTGAGTTTTTCTTTTTCCTATTTTGTTTTGATTGATTTTCTTTTATAATAGGTGTTTGGCTCTTAGAACAAAGCGTATGGCTAGGTTGAATGCCATTGTTCGCTCCCTGCCATCGGTCGAGACATTGGGCTGCACAACTGTTATTTGCAGTGACAAAACTGGGACCCTAACTACTAATATGATGTCAGTTGCGAAGGTGAGTTCTGCTTGACCTTGAAACAATGAAATTAAAATTTACTCATTTGTCCTTTTTGTGAGTTCTCGTGTTGCCACAAGGGTCGCATTGTATTGTGCCATCCATATTGAACTCTGTCCTGATTAATTTATGCTTATTTTTTGGTTGTGTTTTAAATGAGACATTTTGAATCAATAATAACCTCATTGCTATTATGTTTTAACCTCTCCTTTTATTCAGGAATTTTATATATGTGATATTAATAGAGTTTGTGAGAAAATGTGCTTCTTTCTAGATGTTCAAGGTCTGAGTAGTATTCAGTTTATGAACTGTTATGCTCTTCTCTTCCCCCCTTCCCCATTTTTCATTTATAAAATGCTTATGATGTTCATCTTTCAGTCCTGTCATATTATTGTTGTTAGGTTCAGGATGTTACAAAATTGTTATGCACATTGCTTTCCAGTGTATGTTTCATCGTGCAAATTCAATTTTTATTAATTTTGTTACATGTTGCAATGCAAACAAAGTAATTCTAAAAGTGTGTCCTAATCTTATGAAGCTTCCACTATACGTTTCAATTTACGGAATACTTTTATTTTTGCTTGACATTTTTTCCTGGAGGCTTATGAATGACTTTTAGCAATTTCCTTTACAGAATCCTATGCTTTGTTGTACAGGTATGTGTTGTTGAATCTGCAAATCGTGGCCCTGTTGTTTCTGAATACAGTGTCAGCGGAACAACATATGCACCTGAAGGCATAATATTTGACAGTACAGGGATGCAGGTATGACTATTTTAATTATCGTGCTTTTGCATTTACCCACAAGCAAAAAACACGCATCACAGTTAAGGCTAAGTAAATTACTGATAATATAAGGAAGGTACCTTAACTAAGTCCCAAAACAATATTCTTGGATCTATGGATAGTGTGCAAAGTCGGTATATGCTTTGTGGTGGATATCCATGCTATTTTACTTTGCAAATATTTACATGAGAAATGATTGCATTGAATTAAAATATTCATGGATATATGGATAGTGTGCGAAGTCGATATGTGCTTTGTGGTGGATATCCATGCTGTTTTACTTTGCAAATATTTACATGAGAAATGATTGCATTTAATTAAACCCTTCCTTGAAGCACAACTTTGCCCTGTACTAGAACTCTGATGGTGGCAATGATTTAGCAGCGCAGATGGTTTTGTATGTTTATTGTCAAAATATAAACTTATAATGGATAGTTTAATGATATTCGAATGAGTGTATGCGCTGGTGTATGCAATTTTGTTATAGTTAAAACAATGTGGCAATTTCTTGTTTTGCAGCTTGACTTTTCTGCTGAATTGCCTTGTCTTCTTCACATGGCAATGTGTTCTGCTCTTTGCAATGAGTCAACCCTGCAGTATAATCCTGATAAAGGGAATTATGAAAAAATTGGTGAGTCAACTGAAGTGGCACTACGTGTCTTGGCAGAAAAGGTGTGTACTTTTTCCCTTCTTGTGTCTCCTCCTGTGTTTGAACCTCCATCCTTACTTCAGTATACGTTGATCATGTGTTATTTGTAGGTTGGTCTACCTGGTTTCAATTCTATGCCATCAGCCTTGAATATGCTGACTAAGCATGAACGTGCTTCTTACTGTAACCATTATTGGGAAGAACAATTCAAAAAGGTGAGATTTAGGAAGTTTCTTTCTCAACCCTATTTTCAATTTATCTTTGTCCATTAACATATTTTAGGAAACTTGGATGTTTAAAAATTGCAGTAGGTTTTTTGAAAAAATTTCCATGCCTATTGATCATTCAGAAGATGTTTTCATTTAAAGAAAAGGGAATATATAATGTTATCAAAGAACTGTGTTGTAAACAATGAATTGAAATGTTACAGTTAATATTGCAATTTTAATTTAAGTGAATTACCTATTATACTCCTTTCAGTTTTCTTATTCCAATGTACATATATGTATCATTACATTTTTTTCTCTATGTTATTATAACTAATTTTCCTCTCTCCATATTAATTATATTAAGGGTATACTTGGGGAAAAATTTGTTATCTTGAAATTTAAACAAAATAGATAAAATAAACTAAAAAGGAACCGAGGGAGTATAAGCTAATTTTTGCTTATGGAAAAGTTTACTTCATCTTTTCATGTTTTCTTTTCCTATAAGTGCTTATGGAAAAGCATACCCTAACAGACATTAATTGTATTGGATTGACTGTGTTGATGTTCATTTTCGATATCATTAGTGCTAGGCAAACTCTACTAGGTTCCTGATAAAGTACTATTTAACCCTCTCCCTCTAAGTCCTCTATTTTGTAATTTATTGTAACCTTAGAATCATGGATGTTATTGTTTATGCAACTATTCAGAAGAATTTCTTTCAAATTTGTCGAAATTTACAATGTCAGTAATTTAGGTTGCAATGCCGGGTGATGGAGTTAATGATGCACCTGCACTGAAGAAGGCGGATATAGGAATTGCTATGGGTTCAGGAACGGCTGTTGCTAAGGTGTCATCGTCTGTCTATGCTTTTCTCCTATATCTTTTTCTTGTCTAGTCAATAATCAACAATTTGTTAATAGTCAGACATGGTGCTGGCTGATGACAACTTTGCCTCTATTGTTGCGGTATGATAGCATATATCAATTTCCACTCAATTTTTCTTCTTATTATTACTGTGCTCCCCTCTTGAGTTGAAAATAATTTTTCCCGTGTAATTTATTATTTGTTTCTCTTTAGGCTGTGGCAGAGGGAAGGGCTATATACAATAATACAAAACAGTTTATTCGATACATGATTTCTTCTAATATTGGCGAAAGTAGTTTGTATATTTGTGGCTGCAGTGCTTGGAATACCGGATACCCTTGCCCCTGTGAGTTATAGAATATTTTTTTTGATGATCTCTAAATGTTCATTCTATTCGATGCTGCATTTTATTCATATTTTAAACCTGTGTAAATTCTTGATTTTTTATTGAGCATGGCTTCTATGCCCCTGGATACTGGTTTTGTAGCCGATAGTTGGTCACTAATGCGCTTTTATATGATTACAGTGTCTCTTCGATGGTAATTGCACAAAAATAAGATTTTCATTTTTGTTCCAGTGAAGAGGATTGCCTGCCACTGCTATTGGCTTCAATAAACAAGACTCTGATGTGATGAGGGCTAAGCCTAGAAAGGTGCCGTATTAATAATTCATTAGTGGACCTTCTATTTCATTAATAAATAAATAGACAACCTTCCCAATCTCCCTCTTATGTTTTTTTTTATTTCTCTTTGAATGTATAGGTGAATGAAGCCGTTGTTAGTGATTGGCTCTTCTTTCGCTATTTGGTAATAGGAGGTAACTAGAAATCTCAATCCGATCTTTATTTATGGACTGAGTATCATTTATTATACCCATTGGGCGTTGCTTCTTTAATTTTTCCAGCAATATTTCTTTATTGAGGACTAGCATTGCTTTTTATGTTTTTATGCAGTTACATATGGTAGTTAGAGAGACGAGAGATGGGTAATGCCAATCCCTTGTGATTGTAGGTAAATAACCGAGTTGGGAAAATTTGTACTGAAGGTTCTTGGTACCATTAACAAAGAAGTAATTGGATAAAGGACGCCAGGATCCTAAGAGGACAATTGAAATAGAGCAACAGAAGAATTATCAAGAGTTCAATATACAATGGAGATAGTGGAACCAGAGAGACTCAGGTTCAAACCACTTTAGAAGTCAGTATAGATTGCTACATAAACCAATGAATGACTTTTAGCCATAGTACAATGTCCTGTTAGAAATAAGAGTCTATTTTATTAATGGAACTGTATGCAAACACAAATGGAAAGAAAGAGCAATAAGCTCTCAGCTCTTTAGCGTATATCTCCAAGCTTAGGTATAAACATGGGAAAAATACCAAAACCAATGAATGAATATTAGCCATACTACCCCTCAAGGGTGGGCAAAAAATCCAAATTGCCTAATCCAATCCATAATTGATCCAAATCCATATTACTTTTAATTCATTTAAATGGATTTATCTCAAATCCAAATCCATATTTTTGGATTTTAAGTCCAATCCATTTAATTGGATATGGACTTAAAATATATTAGTGTATTTTGAAGTGTTATTTATATAAAAATGATTTATAGAACGGTAGAATATAAATTAACATATAATAATCATCACATTATATGACATGCATATGGATCTAATTGTCTACAATATTGGTCAAAAGTACTTTTCATTAGGGTATAACGAAGTTAATTGTATTAGAATATTATATTATATATATAGGTTATTATTAGCTTTATTAAGAAACGCATGCTATGACAGTGATAACAAATTTAATAATAGTGTTTGTTTGTCACCGTGTACTTCATAAATATCACGTTTAGTATGTATTATTTCGTTTCAAATAATGATGATGATGATAAATGACAAAAACCATTAATTTTAGGTCATAATATATAATTTTGGTCACAAAATTCGTAGAAGCTTGATACAAGTTGGCGAGACTAGAGGGGTTTTCTTTTTTAACCCAAAACATCGCCAATGATCGTCATTTCTTGTGCAGAAATAAAAAATCTCACTGCGATGAGGTTCCTCTTCTCCTTCACCTCGTGGATTAGGGTTCACTTCATGTCATTCTCTTATGTGGTCACGCCAAACTCACCACTGTTTCGCTGTGTGGTGGTGTGCTGTGCTCTTTGGTTGTGTTTCTCTCTGCTTGCTGTTCTCTTCGCTTGTAGTTCTGGTTGCATTTCTGTACACTTGTGATTCTCTCTCCTTGCTGTTCTTTGTGCACACAGTTCTTTCCTCTTGCAGTTCTGATTTGCTCTTCTCTGCTCATGGTTATTAAGCTATATAAAATAATTTTTTGTAAATTTTAATTGCTCTTCTCTGCTCAATTGGTGTTTTTCAGTTTTGATTTTTAATTATAGAAAATTTAATATGTTTTCTTAATTTTGTAATTGATAATTAAAATTAGGGAGCAATTAAAGGTGTGGTTGGATCAAGTTCAACTGATGGCGATCCAAGTCCATCCTCATCTTAACAATTTATGTTTTGTAATATTTGTATGAATTTATGTATTTAGTATTGTGGACTTATTTTGCTTAATTATGGTATTGAAATGTTGAATTAGTATGTTATTTGTATAATAGAAAATTCATATGAAGTAAATTATTACGAGTTTACAGAGTTCCCATGACTTCATGTAAACTCTCAAGTTTAGTAACCTTGCTTGCTTTTATGTATTGCATCATTGTATATTTTATCTCATTCAAGTTCTACATTAAACTATTTTTGTCCCTTTGAAATGGATATAGATTTGAGAATGCTATTGTCTACAACTATGATTGTTTTGTTCTTTCCTATGGTCAACCTATTGTTGGTGTTGTAGTTTAAATTTGTTTGTCAATAAGGATTTGTTCATAATTTTGGACTTGGAGGGTCCCTTTCTGTGAAACTTCAAGCCAATGCATTTTTATTCTCAATACTAAATGCCTAACAGTGGTATGTTGGAAGTTTAAAATGTCTAAAACTCTAAATGTAAAAATACACATAATATCCTCTGATTTCGCAGTGTCACCCTTTGTAATTTCTCAGATTGTGAAGACTGTTTATGCTTTATGCATCCCCAAGTCGTGTAAATTTTCTATTGGACTCTAAAAAGGCAAGTATACCTACCTTTTTCTTTTATATATTGATATTTAAAAGAATGAATACTATTGTTTTTGGATACTTTATACTTTTATTAACAATTACACTGTCCTTGATGAGTATAGGAAATGGAAACGACTCCTGCTTATCCAGATATGTTTTGCAATTGATGATTTTGACTCTACTTTTGATGCTGTGGTAATAAATCACTTTAGTAAGTTATTACGTTTTTAGTCACCTTTCACGTATGGAATGTTTATACTTACTCAACATATTTTGTGGTTTACATTTTCTGGTTAACTAAGGCGATAGTTTGTGAATATGCCCTGCTTTATCTGACTCTGACTCTTTTCATATTGCAAATCAGATTTAGATGAAATGTATTTCTGAGATATCTTTACAAACTAGGATAGCTCTTCGGCTAGTTATGTATTAAGTGATTGGATGTGATTTTTCTAGATTTACAATGTATGAAGTCTATTCATTGCTAATATTTACACTGTTTTTTGCAGTGAATTTCAAGTCATTCATGAGCTATGCTTGTATGTGTTATCAGCCTCCCAAAGGACTGAATTCATACGTGCGACTCTGTCTACATTGCATGCCTTTTTATGATGGATTCCCTTGGGTTATATATTTGAATCACCATTGGTAGGTGAAGTTCTCAGTTGCAATGTACTTGATTGAGGATTTCTTAAACTGAAATGTGTTTTATGTACCTCACCAGCATGAGACACTTCTAAAATTTTTCCCACTCCCAGCATGTAGGAAACCTAACACTGCAATGTTGAGCTGAAGTATATTCCTCCCTTAATTGCCTTACACTTTTCCATGAGATTTTCAACATCAATTATTCACTATTTATTATTGCAGGTGGCATCCCTTCAATTTGGAAATTACTATGATGTGCAGTATGTCAAGATGTATAACATATTCATGGGCCAGTTACAGGTGTCTTGATCTCCCTTTTTGTAAAATATACTGCATTCTTAATCATTTGATTAGATGGAATTTATTTGTTTTATTGATTTTGGACATTGTCATGTTTAATGTAGAGTATACTACCACCAACTTCAGATATTCCTGAGGCATATTATATACAAAGGGTTCAACTGAGGAATAAATGAGTCGTTGTTGAAACAAGATCCTTAATTTGCTTGTGAAGTATTTGACTGAACCTTTATTTTCTTTTGTGTAGGCATTTATACAGAATCTGGCACTTTTCTTCATGTCCTTTTACAAGGCAAGTTTCATTTCTTCTGTCTATTGTTTATAAGGTTATTTTGTGAATACTCTTTTTCTCATTTTTGGTAAATGTTACATTTAATTTAAAATTTATAATTTTTTTATTAAATATACTTATTTTGAACAAATGCACCAACATACATGTACAATGTAGTACATCTTTAACCACTACTCATCTGGCAAGCTCATTTTCCTTCTTTCTTGGGAAATGCTAACTGTTTCTAGTCTTGCTTTCTTAAATTGTGTCAATGGATCTTCTACAAACGCAACCATTTTGTAATATAAAAAATCTAATAAAATACTCACTGCAGCTAATCAATATAGAGTGCTCCTCTTACCTTCCATTAACTGAGTATATTAGTTCTTGCTTGCCTTAGCTGCAGAGAAAGCATTGTGTTTCCCCTTGTCATGTCAGTAGTCTCTACTCTCTAGGTCTTTCATTCATGGAGAAACTAAGCAGCACTTTTAAGCAGAAATTTTCATCGTTATTGTTTTTGTTCCCCAACAGATGGTCGGTTGTATTTATCGACACCAATTAGATTGCCTCAAAAGAAATAATATTGTCTGAGAATTCCTTATACAAACGCAACTCAGTTTTTGCACCTGGGCACAATAAAGGTCCTAGAATATTTGGTTGCCTTGTGACGTAATTAAAAGTGGGAAGTCTGTTTCTCATGCGAATTATAAATATATTTAAAAAATTTATATGACTATTAATGTACAAGGCTATTTTCATTTTCTCTCCTGTGCTATAGAGTGTTTAGATGCGTGTATAATTGTGTGTTTGTCGCACTAGGTGCTGAAAAATCTTGTGGATAGGAGGAAGGTAAAGTCATGGATGAAGAATGAAAAAGCTGATCCTATTAGAATTCCGCAACTAGATATTCAGCAGCAAGCACTTAAGCTTACTGCAAACAGGTGTGCCTTTTTCTTCTTTTCTTTCATCCTCCAAATATTAATGCCGATGTTCCTTCCGTGTTAAATGTAATGGTGTGATATGCAGTATGCACGGGTGCCTTGGATTTTCCGGTTCAAGATTTTAGGCTAAGCCGTTGCCTGAGCTCATTACTTTACAGGTAAGAATACACTTGCTCATTCGGCGTTACCATTGATTACTATACTCTTCTGAAACATATTTTCAAATGCTCACATCTGCGTTTGCACGTCTGTTGGCCATACAGGGAAGGGAAATACTGCAGAGTACTGTTGATTTAGTTCAGAATGCCTTGAATTGAATTTAGAGGTTATCTGTAGTACCTTCATCTTAAGAATTATATTTGTTTGATGTAACTGGTTGCGAATGTTAGTTCTTAACTTTTGCAATGTTTTTTGCTCTATAGGTGATCTATGCCGATACTGATTCAATAATGATTTACAGTGGGCTAGATGATATTGAGGAAGCTAAAAAATTGCTGTAAAAGTTATTCAAGAGGTAAGATTTGACTCTCTTAATTGTTGATGGTTTAGATTTGCATATTATTTCCTCTTTTCTTATATTGTGCAACATGGTGTTTCAGAGTTACAAATGGTGTTTTTCGGCCTAGTTACCTCTCCGATAAAATATATTTGAAGATTATTTTGTTAGAGTTGTTTTAAAAGATAATATGAGTATGCGTTTACACTTTCTTCTGTTTTCTGTCATTAACCAGTTGCTTAGGTTGTTTTAGTTGGACACTACTGACAAATATTCTTAGCATGTTTAGTCTACCAGATAAAACAAATGTTTAGCAAGGGAATACAAATGTTTAGTCTACCAGATAAAACAAGAAAAACGAAACTTTAATTCATACAAAAAACATGGGGTTTACATTTCAATTTTTTTTCGCAAAACTGAAAAAAAAAATATATATATATTTATATAATTTTTTATTTTCAATTTACTTAATTAACCTTTATTTTAAACTTAAATTATTATTATTTTTTATTTAAAATAGGATTATAATTCAAATATAAAAAATATAATTAAAACTATAAAATAATTATTATTATAAAATAATATAATTAATCATATTATATATAGTAAATTATAAATATATATTTTAATAATAAAAAAAAATTTATATAATAATTATATTAATTATAAAAAAATAATGTTATTTAGTATAAAAATATTTTTTATCAAATATTTATAATTATAAATATTTAAATATTTTTTATCAAATTTTATATCATTGCATTTTTAAAAAAAATAGTTCTAATACATTATCAAAAATAATATTTCAATGAAAATAATATTTGAATTAAAAATAATTATAATTTTTAAATAAATAAATCAAACTATTATTTTTAATAATTTTTAAATGTAAGGGTAAATTTGTAAATTTACATTTTTATTAATTAAAAATATACAATTTTAATCTCACCTATCATATCATTCATAAACTTTCATACATTTTTCCTACACTTTCTACTTTATTTACCTTAATCTAAACAACCTCACTTTCTTCAAACTTTCCTTTCAAATCATCTCAAATTCACTCCCTCGCATGTCCTCCCTAATCCAAACAAAGAATAAATGTTTCGAAAGAAAACTTACAATATTCTTCTGAGTAAATTTAGCATGCTATTCCCATGGATTACTCTGCCAATTGGCTCACATCATACCTCGACGGAGATTCCTTCTTTAATTTTTTCTTTTCCTCACCACTTCAACTTGAAGGAAAAACTAATAAAAAAACAATAACCAAAATCACAAAAAGAAACTACTCTACAAACCTATTGAGATTTTTTCCCTCCACTTGAATATCATATGGGTCATAATTTAGTTGTTAGAAAAAAAATACCTGATTATTTATTAGTGAATTAGTATTTTTTTTAATAATTTCTTTTCATTTTTTAAAAACTAAATTTAGTTCTTAAATTTGAAACAAAAGGGTCCTAAGTCTAGTGCTGTATAATTTTTGTGTTTATTTTAAATTTTGTATGTAAGGTGTAAGTTGATTTTGAATAACTTGAAAGCAAGAGGTTGCATAATTTCAGCAGTGGAAGCATAAAATCTCTCATTTTCTCAAAACCAAACTTGAGAATTCGTTAGAACAGGAAATAACTACGAACTCCATGATTTTTTGTTTTGTTTTAAGTGAAATTATTACTATACCACATGTGGGGGAATATCCATATAATGAGTTAACTACATAATTTCTATAGACATCTTCACACAAAATATTTATTTAACGTAATTACGATATCAAATTCTACATATAGTTCGAAGATTAATTTGTTAACCTATTTTAATTTTAATATAAAGTCATATTTATCACAATCTTATAAATAAACATATTAACAAAAACAAAAATATTTATTAAATAATATTTATTATATTTATCTATATTGTATCATAACTAATTTAGACATCAAAATATTTTGTTAGTATTCTTTTGTAAATACATCACTCATATCAACCGGAGATCGAAAATCACAACATCATCAATTAAAACCCCAAACCCTAAAACCATAACCGCGAAACCATAAACCTTAAACCTTAATCCTTAGACCATAAATCCTAAACCATAAATCTCAAAACCCCAAATATGTGGTTCCGCACGTTCCACCACTTCTCCATTCATTTCCAATACTAATCGTGAAACACCATGAGCATCAAAATGTTGAGGTCCGAAATTCGAAGTGAATTTTTTGATTTGCCAGTTCCTAATCGTCATGGGAAAAAAGGAATAAATAAGAAAGAGATTGTTACCTAAGAGCTTGTCCAGTACCAGAAATGCATTTCCTTGCGTGCGAGAGACTTCTATGTCAACCGTTATTCCCGGCTCTCTCAACCGTTATTCCCGGTGTTCCCTAATGAGGGATTTTAGGGTTCTCATTTATCTCCTCCCCCTATTTCTGGGGGCCTCGTCCTCTTCAGGTAGGAGAGACTATACCTTTCAAAAGGAGAAACTTAGAAAACAAAGAGAATAAAAAAGACCATCATTAATGCGAACAAGACAATAGCCTCAGTTAGAGCAAAAACCAGGATTGCATATCCGAATAACTGTTTTTCCAATGATTGATTTCTTGCCACAAAATGAATTAATGAACTAAATACGTTTCTAATAACTACAGCAGCTCCCGCTGAAGCAATTGTAGCAGCTCCAACACCCATTGATTTTGCACCTTCTAACATCTCGAATTTAGAAAGTCTCGTCATGCTCTTTCATTCACGATTTTATGTTCTTGTCGCTTCATGTTGTTGGGCTTGGGAAGGGAAAGTATCAAGTATGTGCTTATTCCACTTCCATTCCCACCGGAAGGGCACCCTATTTTCAGTTATCGCAATCAAGAGGTGGTAGGTGTGGCGTTGGTTTTGCACCGTGTTCCACACGTACAATCCGAGTAGGGTGAGGATCACGAATACAAAAAGACTCAATAGTGAATAGATGGTGCAAAGGTGTTGTTCCAATAATTCCAATAGCTTCATTCGACATAATTTACCGGACATTCCGCTTCTTTTCTTGCTCTAAAAAAAATGAAGAAAGACTTGTTTGTTGTAAATCGCTGGTTGGGTTTACCCATCAAGAAAGACATGTGGGGTTGGGGGACATCTATAACTAAGTAAAGACTGACTACAATTCAACAAATCACTACACACCGTGTCTATCTATCTATTTCCATTTAATAAAAGGCAGTTCAATTCGATCTTAGGCGATCTCAGGTTATCGACTCTCCGGCCTCATTTCAAGGCGCGATTAGAGAGCTCCTTACATATAGGGCATGCCGCTTTCTCCAAAATGGAAAACTGTCAAGATTAACGTATTTTTCTATCTATCACTTACGTAATTTCTTGTTGTTAGTCAATCTTCATCAAGACAGTGGACCAAGTCCCATCCCCCTACCCTTACTCCAAGGGGTTTCACAATCTGGGAGTTCTTTTTACTTGACCAACTTATTCGGATTTCAATTACCAGCCCCCTATAGGTATTGTCTTCCAACTAGTGGGTTCATGTCGCACAGAAAACGAGATCTGAGAAGGAGGCTGTAAGAGAGAGTCCAACATAACTTAAATCATCGATGCTGACAAGGACCCAGAAAAGGAGGATGCTAAGGAAGAAGGCTTCAGTGAAGAGGAAAATACAAACTGAAGCAGAGAAGGCAACCATTAGGTTGGTCAGATGGTGAAGTACCCAAAGCAGAAGGTAAGGCTGGGAAAGACCACAAGAAGTTGGAGAAGGGACATACCTCTTCAATGGAGTTTTATTATGAGCTTTCTTCAGAAGGCTTGGCTCCGAAAGATGACCTAATGGAGGAAGACTTTAAGGTTGATGAGTCAAGCAGTCAGACCCAGGTTTAAGAAAATGAGCCAAAAACTGGCATTAGTGTCCGAGGGCGGAAACCGGTCTCTATAGACTAGAATATTCTAACATAGCATTGTTACAGTTTTGGTTACTTTCTTTAATTGAAGTGAAGTCCCAGAGTGAAAGTTAACTAAAATAAAAAGTGAATCTCGGAGAGAGGAAAGCAAGAAGGTTTCAATCTCCTGCCAACTTTATTGTTTTTGTTTCTCTTCAACATTCCATATATCTTGTCTAAAATTACTTAATACTGCATGAATCAGTCCACTGCTGAGTCACTTTGCCGAAAGATAGGTGCTTTTGATCAATTGATAGATTTTGCTCAGCATTCTTACACTGCTTCTGAGTTTGAAGAACTTCCAGCACTACAACAAACTATAGCATTGCAACGTATGGCACTTTTTACTAGGTATACTGTTTTATATCTATTCTTTAATATTTGATGGTTAGATGATTGCAGAATAAAACAGTAATTTTTGTCTTTGTTCAACCTTTTTGACGTAATAAATTCATGGTAAAAGTTGCATGCGTTGTTTAACTTATGTTAGGGTTGAGCCTTCTCATAAAAGGATCCTGGTTGAAGCATTACAGCACCAGAATGAAGTGGTATGATTCCTTTCTTTATCAGAATTTATTTGTAATTACTAACTAGTAATGTTTTATCCCTGTGATTTTCTTTTTCAGTTTCTTATGTTCCAAGGTCACTTTAATGTTCTTGTCATAATCACATAACTTTTCTGTTTCTCTGCATATAATTGTATGGCACATTAGCTGTAATTACTAACTAGTAGTGTTTTATCCTTGTGATTGTTTTTCTTAAGTTTTTTATCTCCCAAGTCACTTTAATTCTCATGTTCTTTTCATAATTACATAACTTTTGTGTTTATCAGCATATAGTTGTTTGTCTTGTTTATCAGCATATAGTTGTATGTCTTGGCAAGGAGTCAAGGGGACGCCAAGATGATGATCTTGTTTTCTTTGTCAGAAAATTGGTATGTCGTTTTCAACTTAAAATTTTTTCGGTTCATTTGTTGTTAATCTTTGTTCAAACGGGTTATTAGTGATTTAGAATTACTATCTTTATGCTATGTTCTTTGGTTGTAAAGTTGGTATGAAAGCAATATTTGATCCTTTTAGAAGTCTTGTTTTCCTTCAGGGTTCGCATGTTTCTGGTTCCAACAACAAAACAGAGAGCGTTGAGCCTTATTTTGTATGCAGGTGGGCACCTAAGGTAAATTCAAATTTAAAATCTATTCAAAATCTCTTACACGTGTGCAAACACAATATAAGGGTCTGCAGAAGTTCAAACTCCGAAAGTGCTTGTTGTCAATACGCTATACGATGAATCGTTTTCCTGGGTGCTTCTTGTATATGATGATAGTATTCTAACTTTTCTTTCTCCTCTGAATCATTTACATCTAAAAAATGTTTGTTACTGATTGATCCTTTACCCCTGTTCATGCAATCAAAGGTGAAAACTATTGTTATAGGTGTTTGAGACTTTTAAGTGTCGATGGCATTCATGGATATCTAATTGTTAAACAATTCAAAATTGCTTATAACAAACCAACATGTTAATCCAATCTCATTTTTTAAACTTGTTCCTCTTTTATTTTGGTTTTGGCCTTTAAATTAGCTTGTGCTTACTTATGTATGCTATTTTAGTCATATCACTAGTCAGTATATGATCTTTGACTCATACTCCTCACATTTAGGATTGAACATCTCAATGAGATTTGTAAGACTGGACATCTACCGTACAGGTGATCCTGCAATGACCCATTTAACAATGAATGATAGAAATTGGTTTAATAACAACCATTAGGATAAACTTTCATACCGCGTTAGAATTTTGGTTTAGGCCTTACTCAAAATGTAAGATATAGCCTAATTAGAATCTAGGTTTGAGTTTGTGTTAATTTGAGTTGAGTTAAAGTTGAAGAGCCCAAAAGTATTACATCAAAAGTTGTAAACTCTCAAGTTTAGTAAACTTGCTTGCTTTTATGTATTACATCATTGTATATTTTATCTCATTCAAGTTCTACATTAAACTATTTTTGTCCCTTTGAAATGGCTATAGATTTGAGAATGCTATTGTCTACAACTATGATTGTTTTGTTCTTTCCTATGGTCAACCTATTGTTGGTGTTGTAGTTTAAATTTATTTGTCAATAAGGATTTGTTCATAATTTTGGACTTGGAGGGGGTCCCTTTCTGTGAAACTTTAAGCCAATGCATTTTTATCCTCTGCTATTTCCTTATGGGGTACAAAACCCGTAAAAGATAATCACTGCAAGTAAGGTAAAGCAAAAGCAATAGCACAGCGAGGGCAAGCCATGGCTGTTTATTTCACCTACAAAGCATATTTATTTCGAAACAGCAATTTATAACAATTCATTTTAGATTGACTCAAAAGAAATAATATTGTCTGAGAATTCCTTATACAAATGCAACTTAGTTTTTGCACATGGGCACAATAAAGGTCCTAGAATGTTTGGTTGCCTTGTGACGTAAGTAAAAGTGGCAAGTCTGTTTCTCATGCGAATTATCAATATATTTAAAAAATTATATGACTATTAATGTACAAGGCTATTTTCATTTTCTCTCGTGTACTATAGAGAGTTTAGATGCGTGTATAATTGTGTGTGTTTGTCGCACTAGGTGCTGAAAAATTTTGTCGATAGGAGGAAGGTAAAGTCATGGATGAAGAATGAAAAAGCTGATCCTATTAGAATTCCGCAACTAGGTATTCAGCAGCAAGCACTTAAGCTTACTGCAAACAGGTGTGCCTTTTTCTTCTTTTCTTTCATCCTCCAAATATTAATGCCGATGTTCCTTCTGTGTTAAATGTAATGGTGTGATATGCAGTATGCATGGGTGCCTTGGATTTTCCAGTTCAAGATTTTAGGCTAAGCCGTTGCCTGAGCTCATTACTTTACAGGTAAGAATATACTTGCTCATTCGGCGTTACCATTGATTACTATACTCTTCTGAAACATATTTTCAAATGCTCACATCTGCATTTGCACGCACGTCTGTTGGCCATACAGGGAAGGGAAATACTGCGGAGTACTGTTGATTTAGTTCAGAATGCCTTGAATTTAGAGGAGGTTATCTGTAGTACCTTCATCTTAAGAATTATATTTGTTTGATGTAACTGGTTGCAAATGTTAGTTCTTAACTTTTGCAATGTTTTTTGCTCTATAGGTGATCTGTGGCGATACTGATTCAGTAATGATTTACAGTGGGCTCGATGATGCTGAGGAAGCTAAAAAATTGCTGTAAAAGTTATTCAAGAGGTAAGATTTGACTCTCTTAATTGTTGATGGTTTAGATTTGCATATTATTTCCTCTTTTCTTATATTGTGCAACATGGTGTTTCAGAGCTACAAATGGTGTTTTTCGGCCTTGTTATCTCTCCGATAAAATATATTTGAAGATTCTTTTCTTAGAGTTGTTTCAAAAGATAATATGAATATGCGTTTACACTTTCTTCTGTTTTCTGTCATTAACCAGTTGCTTAGG
Source organism: Phaseolus vulgaris (assembly GCF_000499845.2). Taxonomy (NCBI): domain Eukaryota; kingdom Viridiplantae; phylum Streptophyta; class Magnoliopsida; order Fabales; family Fabaceae; genus Phaseolus; species Phaseolus vulgaris. The sequence continues at coordinate 12,436,989 of NC_023751.2, read as the reverse complement.
TTGTTTTAGTTGGACACTACTGCAACATATTCTTAGCATGTTTAGTCTGTACTGTGTGCAAGTACAGACAATTCTGGAATGTTTCCATATTTCAAGAATAAATGGCGGTTTTCTTTCCTTTTCTTTTGTCGTCTATCTTCTCGTGATATTTGTTTTCTGCTTTAATTTGTCATCAGGTCAATAAGAAATATAAATGCTTGGAAATTGATCTTGATTGTTTCTATAAAAGGATGATGCTTCTCAAGAACAAAAGGGTATGCAGCTGTATAGTTGTCGTTTAAAGACGGCATCCCGTATGAGGTATGTTTATGATATCTTGTTATTTTTCATTACCAAAATTTTCGGATGGTTATTGAACGGTGCAGGTCATTGAACGTGAAGGTCTTGACATTGTTCGTTGTGGCTGGAGCTTATAAGCGAAAGAATTAGGAGATTTTTGGTTGACTCAAATTTTGTCCGGAGGGTATGTTCCTTGCCTTTTTGCCGATTTGCCTTCCTAGACGCACGATTGCTCGTTTTTTATTAACTAGTTATATTGTGGTTCCCACGCTTACAGATCGTCCGAAGAAGATGTAGTGGAGTGAATCCACAACTCTCTCGTGAAGGTAAATTGTGATGTCTTGTTTGAGGTTTGTTTTTCATTCAAACTGAATAAGGATGAAAGTACTAAGAATGAAAATTGTCTTGATAGAGTGGTGAGGGTGCACACCCATGACTAAATCAAGATGATTTTCTATCTTAGTTTTACAAGTTAGGAGTATTTTTAAAATATATGTCTTGGATGATTAATTATATTTTGTGTATAATTGTATGATAGACGAACCTTAGATTTTGAATTGGTTTTTAGGTTAATAGTTTTACAACAACGTTTGTGTTGGTATAGTATTTCCTTTCTTGAACAGGGACTTCTCCAAAGTTCGAGACCTTGGTAGGCAACAGTGTCGAAGATGTTTCTCCAGTGAAACCAAAAGCTGTATGTGCTTTCTATTCAATTTTGCTCTCTTTTATGTACTTTTTTCTGTGATTTCAACCATCATAGTCTATAATTTTCTGCATCCAAATACGATTTGATCAGTGATCACTAGTGATATGATATATCCTCTGCTATTACCTTATGGGGTACAAAACCCGTAAAAGATAATCACTGCAAGTAAGGTAAAGCAAAAGCAATAGCACAGTGAGGGCAAGCCATGGCTGTTTATTTCACCTACAAAGCATATTTATTTCGAAACAGCAATTTATAACAATTCATTTTAGATTGCCTCAAAAGAAGTAATATTGTCTGAGAATTCCTTATACAAACGCAACTTAGTTTTTGCACATGGGCACAATAAAGGTCCTAGAATGTTTGGTTGCTTGAATTCCTCTTAGCTGCTGTAAACTGGTCGTTTTACCAAAAACAAGTGTGCTGCGGGAAGTTTGAAAAAGAATATGATGGAACATCATGATACTCCTGCTTTAGGAGTCAGACCATGCTAATAGCACTCCTTACATCTGTATTATATATAGAAAACACTTAACACTTGAAGTGCTCTTAAATTTGGTTTTTTAAGCATTCAAAAAAGTCAGCTTAAAATATAATATAAAATATCACTTTTGAGAGAGAAAAAAAAAAAAAAACTTAAAATAAGTTTTTCTGGAAGCTAATTTGTAAAAACTCTCATATAGCTTCTAAAAGATTATTTTTAACTCACATACTACCCCTGTTCTTTTATAATAGTGTTTAAGGTTTTTTCACCCAAACAAAGCATTTAATTTTTCTATTTTTAATGCAATTTTAATTTAAGTGAATTACCTATTATACTCCTTTCAGTTTTCTTATTCCAATGTACATATATGTATCATTACATTTTTTTCTCTATGTTATTATAACTAATTTTCCTCTCTCCATATTAATTATATTAAGGGTATACTTGGGGAAAAATTTGTTATCTTGAAATTTAAACAAAATAGATAAAATAAACTAAAAAGGAACCGAGGGAGTATAAGCTAATTTTTGCTTTTGGAAAAGTTTACTTCATCTTTGCTTGTTTTCTTTTCCTATAAGTTCTTATGGAAAAGCATACCCTAACAGACATTAATTGTATTGGATTGACTGTGTTGATGTTCATTTTCGATATCATTAGTGCTAGGCAAACTCTACTAGGTTCCTGATAAAGTACTATTTAACCCCTCTCCCTCTAAGTCCTCTATTTTGTAATTTATTGTAACCTTAGAATCATGGATGTTATTGTTTATGCAACTATTCAGAAGAATTTCTTTCAAATTTGTCGAAATTTACAATGTCAGTAATTTAGGTTGCAATGACGGGTGATGGAGTTAATGATGCACCTGCACTGAAGAAGGCTGATATAGAAATTGCTATGGGTTCAGGAACGGCTGCGTCTAAGGTGTCATCGTCTGTCTATGCTTTTCTCCTATATCTTTTTCTTGTCTAGTCAATAATCAACAATTTGTTAATTGTCAGACATGGTGCTGGCTGATGACAACTTTGCCTCTATTGTTGCGGTATGATAGCATATATCAATTTCCACTCAATTTTTCTTCTTATTGTTACTTTCCTCCCCTCTTGAGTTGAAAATAATTTTCCCCATGTAATTTATTATATGTTTCTCTTTAGGCTGTGGCAGAGGGAAGGGCTATATACAATAATACAAAACAGTTTATTCGATACATGATTTCTTCTAATATTGGCGAAAGTAGTTTGTATATTTGTGGCTGCAGTGCTTGGAATACCGGATACCCTTGCCCCTGTGAGTTATACAATATTTTTTTTGATGATCTCTAAATGTTCATTCTATTCTATGCTGCATTTTATTCATATTTTAAACCTGTGTAAATTCTAGATTTTTTATTGAGCATGTCTTCTATGCCCCTGGATACTGGTTTTGTAGCCGGTAGTTGGTCACTAATGTGCTTTTATATGATTACAGTGTCTCTTCGATGGTAATTGCACAAAAATATGATTTTCATTTTTGTTCCAGTGAAGAGGATTGCCTGCCACTGCTATTGGCTTCAATAAACAAGACTCTGATGTGATGAGGGCTAAGCCTAGAAAGGTGCCGTATTAATAATTCATTAGTGGACCTTCTATTTCATTAATAAATAAATAGACAACCTTCCCAATCTCCCTCTTATTTTTTATTTATTTCTCTTTGAATGTATAGGTGAATGAAGCCGTTGTTAGTGATTGGCTCTTCTTTCGCTATTTGGTAATAGGAGGTAACTAGAAATGTCAATCCGATCTTTATTTATGGACTGAGTATCATTTATTATACCTATTGGGCGTTGCTTCTTTAATTTTTCCAGCAAGATTTCTTTATTGAGGAATAGCATTGCTTTTTATGTTTTTATGCAGTTACATATGGTAGTTAGAGAGACGAGAGATGGGTAATGCCAATCCCTTGTGATTGTAGGTAAATAACCGAGTTGGGAAAATTTGTACTGAAGGTTCTTGGTACCATTAACAAAGAAGTAATTGGATAAAGGACGCCAGGCTCCTAAGAGGACAATTGAAATAGAGCAACAGAAGAATTATCAAGAGTTCAATATACAATGGAGATAGTGGAACTAGAGGGACTCAGGTTCAAACCACTTTAGAAGTCAGTATAGATTGCTACATAAACCAATGAATGACTTTTAGCCATAGTACAATGTCCTGTTAGAAATAAGAGTCTATTTTATTAATGGAACTGTATGCAAACACAAATGGAAAGAAAGAGCAATAAGCTCTCAGCTCTTTAGCGTATATCTCCAAGCTTAGGTATAAACATGGGAAAAATACCAAAACCAATGAATGAATCTTAGCCATACTACCCCTCAAGGGTGGGCAAAAAATCCAAATTGCCTAATCCAATCCATAATTGATCCAAATCCATTTTACTTTTAATCCATTTAAATGGATTTATCTCAAATCCAAATCCATATTTTTGGATTTTAAGTCCAATCCATTTAATTGGATATGGACTTAAAACATATTAGTGTATTTTGAAGTGTTATTTATATAAAAATGATTTATAGAACGGTAGAATATAAATTAACATATAATAATCATCACATTATATGACATGCATATGGATCTCATTGTCTACAATATTGGTCAAAAGTAATTTTCATTAGGGTATAACGAAGTTAATTGTATTAGAATATTATATTATATATATAGGTTATTATTAGCTTTATTAAGAAACGCATGTTATGACCGTTATAACAAATTTAATAATAGTGTTTGTTTGTCACCGTGTACTTCATAAATATCACGTTTAGTATGTATTATTTCGTTCCAAATAATAATGATGATGATAAATGACAAAAACCATTAATTTTAGGTCATAATATATAATTTTGGTCACAAAATTCGTAGAAGCTTGATACAAGGTGATTAAGTTTTTTTTTTAAATTTTAGAAAATACTTTAAAATTAAAGGAAAACATGTCACTTAAATATTATACGAATACACATAGATCTATATTTTATTTAATTAAATATAAATACACATATTATAATGCACTAATAATAATAATAATAATAATAAAATGTACTTACAAAATAAGAATTAATTAAAATTCGTCGTTGCCGGACCGAACCCAAGTCACCCGGGTGACAGGCGGGAATACTTACCACTATACTACAACGACCAGATATAAAATTCATTTAGATGTTGAATTTAATTTCACGATCACGTTTGTGTTCTTCTTCGCTTTCACGATGTTGCATCGTGCATTATTCTTTTTCCCGACTTTCTTCTTTTGATGTTTTGGATGCGCTACTAATACTGTCCTGCATCAATTTCTTTTTTCTTTTCGGTAAATTGTAACTATTAGTTTGTTTAATTTGTGTTTCTAAGGTATGAATTGTTGAGCATGGTGAAGAAGCACTCCAACTTAATAGGGAAAACGGTAGTTGAGGAGCAAGATGCTTCTGATATCAAAATGGATATGAGGTTTTGGCACGATGTATTTGATTTGTATTTCGTCTGTGGCAAGGAGTCAAGGGGACGCCAAGATGATGATCTTGTTTTCTTTGTCAGAAAATTGGTATGTCTTTTTCAACTTAAAATTTTTTCGGTTCATTTGTTGTTAATCTTTGTTCAAACGGGTTATTAGTGATTTAGAATTACTATCTTTATGCTATGTTCTTTGGTTGTAAAGTTGGTATGAAAGCAATATTTGATCCTTTTAGAAGTCTTGTTTTCCTTCAGGGTTCCCATGTTTCTGGTTCCAACAATACAGAGAGCGTTGAGCCTTATTTTGTATGCAGGTGGGCACCTAAGGTAAATTCAAATTTAAAATCTATTCAAAATCTCTTACACGTGTGCAAACACAATATAAGGGTCTGCAGAAGTTCAAACTCCGAAAGTGCTTGTTGTCAATGTTTTCACACTATACGATGAATCGTTTTCCTGGGTGCTTCTTGTATATGATGATAGTATTCTAACTTTTCTTTCTCCTCTGAATCATTTACATATAAAAAATGTTTGTTACTGATTGATCCTTTACCCCTGTTCATGCAATCAAAGGTGAAAACTATTGTTATAGGTATTTGAGACTTTTAAGTGTCGATGGCATTCATGGATATCTAATTGTTAAACAATTCAAAATTGCTTATAACAAACCAACATGTTAATCCAATCTCATTTTTTAAACTTGTTCCTATTTTGTTATAGGTGTTTTTCTTTTTCCTATTTTGTTTTGATTGATTTTCTTTTATAATAGGTGTTTGGCTCTTGGAACAAAGAGTATGGCTAGGTTGAATGCCATTGTTCGCTCCCTGCCATCGGTAGAGACATTGGGCTGCACAACTGTTATTTGCAGTGACAAAACTGGGACCCTAACTACTAATATGATGTCAGTTGCGAAGGTGAGTTCTGCTTGACATTGAAACAGTGAAATTAAAATTTACTCATTTGTCCTTTTTGTGAGTTCTCGTGTTGCCACAAGGGTCGCATTGGTTTGTGCCATCCTCATTGAACTCTGTCCTGATTAATTTATGCTTATATTTTGGTTGTGTTTTAGATGAGACATTTTGAATCAATAATAACCTCATTGCTATTATGTTTTAACCTCTCTTTTTATTCAGGAATTTTATATATGTGATATTAATAGAGTTTGTGAGAAAATATGCTTCTTTCTAGATGTTCAAGGTCTGAGTAGTATTCCGTTTATGAACTGTTATGCTCTTCTCTTCCCCCCTTCCCCATTTTTCATTTATAAAATGCTTATGATGTTCATCTTTCAGTCCTGTCATATTATTGTTGTTAGGTTCAGGATGATACAAAATTGTTATGCACATTGCTTTCCAGTGTATGTTTCATCGTGCAAATTCAATTTTTATTAATTTTGTTACATGTTGCAATGCAAACAAAGTAATTCTAAAAGTGTGTCCTAATCTTATGAAGCTTCCACTATACGTTTCAATTTACGGAATACTTTTATTTTTGCTTGACATTTTTTCCTGAAGGCTTATGAATGACTTTTAGCAATTTCCTTTACCGAATCCTATGCTTTGTTGCACAGGTATGTGTTGTTGAATCTGCAAATCGTGGCCCTGTTGTTTCTGAATACAGTGTCAGCAGAACAACATATGCACCTGAAGGCATAATATTTGACAGTACAGGGATGCAGGTATGACTATTTTAATTATCGTGCTTTTGCATTTACGCACAAGCAAAAAACACGCATCACAGTTAAGGCTAAGTAAATTACTGATAATTTAAGGAAGGAACCTTAACTAAGTCCCAAAACAATATTCTTGGATCTATGGATAGTGTGCAAAGTCGGTATATGCTTTGTGGTGGATATCCATGCTATTTTACTTTGCAAATATTTACATGAGAAATGATTGCATTGAATTAAAATATTCATGGATATATGGATAGTGTGCGAAGTCGGTATGTGCTTTGTGGTGGATATATCCATGCTGTTTTACTTTGCAAATATTTACGTGAGAAATGATTGCATTTAATTAAACCCTTCCTTGAAGCACAACTTTGCCCTGTACTAGAACTCTGATTGTGGCAATGATTTAGCAGCGGAGATGGTTTTGTATGTTTATTGTCAAAATATAAACTTATAATGGATAGTTTAACGATATTCGAATGAGTGTATGCGCTGGTGTATGCAATTTTGTTATAGTCAAAAACAATGTGGCAATTTCTTGTTTTGCAGCTTGACTTTTCTGCTGAATTGCCTTGTCTTCTTCACATGGCAATGTGTTCTGTTCTTTGCAATGAATCAACCCTGCAGTATAATCCTGATAAAGAGAATTATGAAAAAATTGGTGAGTCAACTGAAGTGGCACTACGTGTCTTGGCAGAAAAGGTGTGTATTTTTTCCCTTCTTGTGTCTCCTCCTGTGTTTGAACCTCCATCATTACTTCAGTATACTTTGATCATGTGTTATTTGTAGGTTGGTCTACCTGGTTTCAATTCTATGCCATCAGCCTTGAATATGCTGACTAAGCATGAACGTGCTTCTTACTGTAACCATTATTGGGAGGAACAATTCAAAAAGGTGAGATTTAGGAAGTTTCTTTCTCAACCCTATTTTCTATTTATCTTTGTCCATTAACATATTTTAGGAAACTTGGATGTTTAAAAATTGCAGTAGGTTTTTTGAAAAAATTTCCATGCCTATTGATCATACAGCAGATGTTTTCATTTAAAGAAAAGGGAATATATAATGTTATCAAAGAACTGTGTTGTAAACAATGAATTGAAATGTTACAGTTAATATTGAGTGCAAGTGAGTGTACAAAAACAGATTAGAGCAGTTGAGCGTTGCTGTCGTGCAGTGAGTGCAAGACACTGTCCTGCTGTTAGTGTGGAAGTTGGCGCATAACCTAGTGCTACATCATGCTCCTGGCTGGTTTGAAGTGGATGGCTATGAACATAAAGGCTTGTGTGGCTGCTGGTTGGAATGGCAAAAATTTTAGGTGCTGGAGATGGATGGTGAGGTTACGTAGAGCTGGAGTTATAAGTAGATGACTCTATGTTGTTTGGTGGTCTTTTGCTGGTCATTCTTTGTTGCTCTCTTTGTTGACCAGTATATTAGTTGATAAAGTGAGGCGAGGAGGTCAATTTGTGAAGCGTAATGGTATAAAGGAGAAAGGTAGGAAGTATAGGTTGTGGATGCAGGTGAGGATGTAGGTGAGGCCAAGGTGGTGTAGCGGTGTTTGGATGCCAAGGTGTAGAATGTAGTGCTGTTTTTGTGCAGCAATTATTTTGGTTGCTGTCATAATCGTGTAGGTCCTCTGTGATGATTGTGCAAATTGGTTTGTTGTTCTGTGGTTACAGTTTTTTTTTTAAGCAGGTTATGCCACACAATGGTTGTCTCCCCTAAGCCATAAGGGGGAGTAACTATGTGGTTTATGTATACGGGTTGGGATACCCCTGAAGTATCCCTCTTAATTTTATTTATTTATTGCTGATAAAAAAAACAGTTAATATTGACACAAAATATAACAAACTTAGCTATATTAGGTTAATGCAGCCATAAACCAAGGATGAGACGGCCACTTCATCCAACATAAGAAATTTAATGGATATATCTACTATTGGTTGTTTTTTTGCATATTGAGCTATGTATATTTATTTTCACACGTGATGCTTTGCATATTTTCACACGTGATGCTTTGCAGATACATGCTTTGGAGTTTTCTCGAGATCGGAAAATGATGAGTGTGCTTTGCAGCCGGAACCAGATGCATATTTTGTTCTCGAAAGGTACTCCAGAAAGTATACTACCTAGATGTGCTACCATTCTGTGCAACGATGATGGTATGTGCGAAGTCGGTATGTGCTTTGTGGTGGATATCCATGTTGTTTTACTTTGCAAATATTTGCGTGAGAAATGATTGCATTTAATTAAACCCTTCTTTGAAGCACAACTTTGCCCTGTACAAAAACTGTATGTGCTTTCTATTCAATTTTGCTCTCTTTTATGTACTTTTTTCTGTGATTTCAACCATCATAGTCTATAATTTTCTGCATCCAAATACGATTTGATCAGTGATCACTAGTGATATGATATATCCTTTGCTATTACCTAATGGGGTACAAAACCCGTAAAAGAAAATCACTGCAAGTAACGTAAAGCAAAACATGGCTGTTTATTTCACCTACAAAGCATATTTATTTCGAAACAGCAATTTATAACAATTCATTTTAGATTTCCTCAAAAGAAAAATAATATTGTCTGAGAATTCCTTATACAAACGCAACTTAGTTTTTGCACATGGGCACAATAAAGATCCTAGAATATTTGGTTGCCTTGTGACGTAAGTAAAAGTGGCAAGTCTGTTTCTCATGCGAATTATCAATATATTTAAAAAATTATATGACTATTAATGTACAAGGCTATTTTCATTTTCTCAACTGTACTATAGAGAGTTTAGATGCGTGTATAATTGTGTGTGTTTGTCGCACTGGGTGCTGAAAAATCTTGTCGATAGGAGGAAGGTAAAGTCATGGATGAAGAATGAAAAAGCTGATCCTATTAGAATTCCGCAACTAGATATTCAGCAGCAAGCACTTAAGCTTACCGCAAACAGGTGTGCCTTTTTCTTCTTTTCTTTCATCCTCCAAAAATTAATGCCGATGTTCCTTCTGTGTTAAATGTAATGGTGTGATATGCACTATGCATGGGTGCCTTGGATTTTCCAGTTCAAGATTATAGGCTAAGCCGTTGCCTGAGCTCATTACTTTACAGGTAAGAATATACTTGCTCATTTGGCGTTGATTACTATACTCTTCTGAAACATATTTTCAAATGCTCACATCTGCATTTGCACGTCTGTTGGCCATACAGGGAAGGGAAATACTGCAGAGTACTGTTGATTTAGTTCAGAATGCCTTGAATTGAATTTAGAGGTTATCTGTAGTACCTTCATCTTAAGAATTATATTTGTTTGATGTAACTGGTTGCGAATGTTAGTTCTTAACTTTTGCAATGTTTTTTGCTCTATAGGTGATCTATGCCGATACTGATTCAATAATGATTTACAGTGGACTTGATGATATTGAGGAAGCTAAAAAATTGCTGTAAAAGTTATTCAAGAGGTAAGATTTGACTCTCTTAATTGTTGATGGTTTAGATTTGCATATTATTTCCTCTTTTCTTATATTGTGCAACGTGGTGTTTCAGAGTTACAAATGGTGTTTTTCGGCCTAGTTATCTCTCCGATAAAATATATTTTGAAGATTATTTTCTTAGAGTTGTTTTAAAAGATAATATGAATATGCGTTTACACTTTCTTCTGTTTTCTGTCATTAACCAGATGCTTAGGTTGTTTTAGTTGGACACTACTGCAACATATTCTTAGCATGTTTATTTTGCACTGTGTGCAAGTACAGATAATTCTGGAATGTTTCCATATTTCAAGAATAAATGGCGGTTTTCCTTCCTTTTCTTTTGTCGTCTATCTTCTCGTGATATTTGTTTTCAGCTTTAATTTGTCATCAGGTCAATAAGAAATATAAATGCTTGGAAATTGATCTTGATTGTTTCTATAAAAGGATGCTGCTTCTCAAGAACAAAAAGGTATGCAGCTGTAAAGTTGTCGTTTAAAGACGGCATCCCGTATGAGGTATGTTTATGATATCTTGTTATTTTTCATTACCAAAATTTTCGGAAGGTTATTGAACGGTGCAGGTCATTGAACGTGAAGGTCTTGACATTGTTCGTCGTGACTGGAGCTTATAAGCTAAAGAATTAGGAGATTTTTGCTTGACTCAAATTTTGTCCAGAGGGTATGTTACTTGTCTATTTGCCGATTTGCCTACCTAGACGCGCACGATTGCTCGTTTTTTATTAACTAGTTATATTGTGGTTCCCATGCTTACAGATCGTCGGAAGAAGATGTAGTGGAGTGAATCCACAACTCTCTCATGAAGGTAAATTGTGATGTCTTGAAGTATCAGAGATTTCTTTATAATAATCTACTATGTGATTAAAAAATGCTTCCTGGAGCTTTTGGCTGCATGAATGATGAGACCGGCCTAGCCGAAAGTCAAGGCTCTTCCCTCTCTTGATGGCGTTTATTGACTTACACTAGGAAGGAACTGATTCGGAGAAACAAGAAGCATGAGATACACGGTGGCAATATTTCCGATAGGGAATTACTTGACCTGATGTAGGGTTTAGGGCCTTCCCCTACTGGTGGCTTTTGGCCCTCGCCCGAAGGAACTGGTGCTTCATACTTCTGCGGATCACTACCAGAACCCTCACCACTCCTATTCATTTCATCAAGCCTAGCCTCCAAATGCTTATATCTTTGGGCAGGTGTGCGTATGAGTTGAGGAGTTTCGACTTTTTCCACTTTTTTCAATCCCTCTTTCGCATTTTTTAGTACATTTGGGTTCATTTGGCTTTCCTATTGTTGTTTTCTTGAAATCTTATTTGTGTTTGAGTCAAAGTTCAGGCTATCGTCTCTTTGCTTGTGAGAGATAAAAACTTCCTTGTATAACTGTGAGCTGAGCACCAGATGGAAGCCATTAAGACAATCCCATCATAAGGCTTCAAGATAAGGGCATTTCACTCCTGAAATATTTTTAAAGAACAAAACAATTTGGTTTATGGGAGTGCTGAAATTTGACCTACTTGTTTTACAAAGTTTTTGAAATGGCCTACTCGATCAAATTTCTGATCATGCTTCAAAACACCAGTGTTCTTGACTTCTTCGGAGGTTCCTTTCTTGCTTTTCATCTTTACTTGCAAGGAAACAAATGGAAAGAGAACTACTTCCTATCTCCAATTTTGTGTACACCGGCACACGTAAACAAACAAATTTATACAGGTCTGTATATTTCTTTTTAAATATTTATGTAGTTTTGACTTGCAGGTAGCTTGTACATTTGATGCGGGGCCAAATGCTGCTATCCTTTTGGTTCAGAGGCTACTTTATTACTTCCCTCCGAATTCAGATGACCTCGACAGGTGCTTTTTAACTTTCTCAACTTGCATGCATACTATTCTTAGAGTTTTGTGAATCTCTTGAATTTCTTAGATTCTGACCTGATCTAAATTACTAACCTAAAAAATGTATTTACAGCTTTTGAGTGAAGGTTTTTGATTTTTCAAGAGGCGAGATGACCCAGCAGAAGATAAAAGAGCTTAAACAATCTTTGAACATGTAATTCTTGTCGATAGATCAGAATTGTATGTCCTTTTGTGCTTGACATTTCATTTTTATTTTGTGTTTGGTCTCTGAAAGATTGAGTGTTAATGGCCTGATTTTTTACAGTAGTATATTTTTTTAGTATAATCCACATTTGAAGGGATTAACCGTATTGATGTTGTCAGTCGTTTGTGAAGGAATTGAAGTTCATTGGGGATTCTATTCTTGTAAGTTTTGCCTTTCATTTTAATTAATGATTTTTATATTGAGTTTGAGGTTTGTTTTTCATGCAAACTGAATAAGGATGAAAGTACTAAGAAAGAAAAAAGTCTTGATAAAGTGGTGAGGGCACACCCATCACACTTTTTCTATCTTAATTTTACAGTTAGGAGTATATTTAAAATATATGTCTTGGATGATTAATTATATTGTGTATAATTGTATGATAGACTAACAATGTGTTTAATAGAGAAAAAGCAACATTTCTGTAATAAAAAAGAAGTGGGGACTTGTGGGGAAAACTATATATGTTATGTGAAAAAGGTTTCTTATACACTCTCCACTTGATGACAGATTAAAATGTATTCTCTCAGTTGTTTCAGATTATTTAGATATTTTCCTCGGTGCTCAAAGGGACCCATTTAAAGAAAAAGGAAAATAAACACATAGACATAATATACATATATAAAGAGAAGTTTATGGCATAGTTGTTGGAATTGGAAGAACAAAATAATACAGTGGTGAACTAATGAGATTCTTTAAACGAAGTATATCAGAATTATCCTAAAGAAGTGAAATAATATTAATATGGTATTGTTTATCACCACCCAACATGTTTTCTTTTGTGCTGTCTGTCCCAAGGGAACCAACCTTCTACGCTTCTAAAATTGTACCATACCTACACTCAATACCACCCAAAATAACCATTCTTTATGCATTGCTTTCCGGCACATTCTCCCTGCACCCAACACATTCTAACTGGCACCCAATCATTTAATAGTAAAAGATGAATATACCCTTAATGAAATTCTGAAAACTATAATTGTGATATGCACCCAATCACCTGCACTAACCCTATTCTTCTCTTCTTCCATTCCATTGTGCCTGCCGCAGCCACCGTAAGCCACCGTGTTGTGCAGCCACCGTGAACAAGTTTGTTGTCCAACCACCGTGAGCGACGTTCTTCTCCATTCTTCTGCACCCACCGTGACCTCCATTATCGTAGGCAGAGCACCAGATTCGAAGGTACGTCATGCTTCTGGATATTTTTATCCATAAGTGAGTGAGAGTTGCGGATATTTTTATCCGCAAGTGACTTTTGAGAGGTGCAGATATTTTTATCCGTAAGGGAGTTTGGGGTCCGGATATTTTTATCCGTAAGTTTGTTTTGATTTACAGATATTTTTATCCGGAATATAGTTGGGTCCGGATATTTTTATCCGTAGGCACAACTGTGGCTGGCTTCTGGATATTTTTATCCGTAGGCACAACTGTGGTTGGCTTCCGGATATTTTTATCCGTAGGCACAACTGTGGCTTCTGGATATTTTTATCCGTAAGCAACGATCAGTTCCGGATATTTTTATCCGTAAACAACGAGCAATTCTGGATATTTTTATCCGTAAATGAAGAAGACAAGAGCATTTTAGGATTTTTAAAAGTGTGTCGGGTGCCAATCACAATTGATCGGGTGCAGGAAGCAATTGCCTTGCTTTCGTTGCCAGGCCCCTCCAACCGTACCATACCATATACCAAAACTTGGGCACATATATCGAAACTTAAATTCCATACATATTCTATGTCTCAAACAAGTTAATTTCTTTTATTCATTCTTCTTTCTTGAAACATATTTCCTTGTATCCAAAACTATTTATCATGATATGTATCATTTTTAATGGCTTCTTTTATCAATGATGTTTTACAAAGACTGAATTCTTTCTAGAATGTTTTAGTCTTTTTAATCTTTCTACTTTTATCGAACGAGAGAATTTGTAAAAATATTCCTACAGTATCAGAGTTGAAGAGTGTACCATTTATATATTTCTACTTTGATCGAATCTTTCACTTAGAGTTAAAAAAAGATTAAATTGTACTTTAATCATATTTTTACAGATAAACTCTGACTTATTATTTATTAAATGATGTTTTAGAATATTGTTTGGTTTTAATTGTAGCAAGAGGTCATTAAGAATCCGTCAAGAAGCACAAATTTAAGCTATTTTCATTAAATGCTGTGCTTTTTTTTAAAACTATTTTACTACTAATTATACATCTATTTTAGAATCAACTTACTTTAAAAACCAACCATAAACGTTTTATAGTCATCTCAGAACTTTTTTGTAACCAGAGGAGTTGTGTTCTATTTCTTCACACATTATACACCTCATGCGATTTCTTGAGCTTCAGTTGTGGAAAATTTTTTATTTCAAACTTCAGATGAAGCAGAATCTTGTGACCCTGACTCATTCCAATTGCTTATTATTAATCACATTATATGAAAAAAACAAGTTGATGAATTTCCAATTTTATATATTATGTGGGGAAAGCAAAATGAAAGTAATGAAAATGATATAATTATGAAAGCATTTATTTTGGTTTTTTAATTTATAATCACAACTATTCTTGTTGTCTGTGTGTTCCAGTGATAAATCATTGCCCAGTACATTGGTTTTGTCTTGTTGTCTCCTTTTACTGCATACTAGTTGTCATACACTCATTATGACTGTTTCTTCCTGCACCTCCATATCTTCTTTTGGCACCTTCATACACAACATGAAAATACATTTTTATTCTTCTTGTGCCACTTCCATAGAATAACTTTTGGATTATGTAATCCGGAAACGCATTTGAAAAAAAGACTTCCGGATTACATAATCCAGAAGTTAAAAAAGACTTTTGGATTATGTAATCTGTAAAGTAATCATGCATCTGAAAAAAGACTTCTGGATTATGTAATCCATAAGCTAATTACAAATTTGAAAAATGACTTTCGGATTATGTAATCTGTAAAGTAATCATGCATCTGAAAAAAGACTTCTGGATTATGTAATCCATAAGCTAATTACAAATTTGAAAAATGACTTTCGGATTATGTAATCCAGGATATTACAGAGGGGCATTTTTTAAAATACGAAAATCTATGGAGGTGAGAGAAGAAGGTATGGAGGTGCAGGAAGAAGCAGCCACTCATTATATATCCAACTTGGGCTTCATTTTCTGGCTTTGTTTTTTCCAAATGGGTCAACAACCTATTCTATAGTGGCTTCTTCTTCCTGCAACCCTACATTTTTCTTCCTGCACCCCCACAATTTTCTAAATTCCAAAACTGACCTTAATCTTTTATTTGAAAAAAGGACACCATGGTTACCGGAAATAGGGATCTAGGAGTGTGCTACGGATTCATCAATTCAGAATTGAGTATTTTTTTTTCCAGATGAGGGGGTGTTCCGGAAGCAATTTTTGCATAAATTATTGATTTTTGGATTGCTGAATCCGGAAGCCTAATTCTGTTACAGATTCGTGGATCCGAAATGCTTTTTTTTTACTTATGGATTTCTGAATCTGGAATGCATATTTCTGTTATGGATTGGTGGATCTGGAATGTTTTTTTTGAATGATGGATTTTTGAATGTGAAATGCATATTTTGAATTATGGATTGGTGGATCCAAAATGTTACCGGAAGTGTCAATCCGAAATTTGTCCAGATTCCATAATCCATAATGCAAAAAAATAAATAGGTGCATTTTAGGGTTTTTATAAAATAGTATGAATAATTTGGTCTTTTTGTGGGGAAGAAAAATGTAGGGGTGCACCTTCTATAGTTGGTAGAAACACCCTTTGAACTTTGAAGGATTTTCTGTACCAAACCATAAGCAACTGCTCCATCATCAAATTTCAGAGGGTCCTGCTCTAATTTTCCTTCTTTCTTTATATTTTTCTTTCACCGTTACACTCATAACAAGGAATTGATTTATAATCTTGGAGGAAAAAGAAAAATATTATTTGTAAACGCCATTTGGATAAGAAGTGAAGAAAGTTATATTTATCTTAAACTATTCTATCATACCTTTTTTTATAAACTGTCTACATTCTTTTAAAGAACACAAATATCTTTCCCACTAGTTGCTTACCCAATATTAAAATGTGTTAAACTAAAATAATGAATGTCATTTGATCCACTATTTCTAGTAACTACATATATGTTTTAAAGTTGAGATCATGTTAGGACAAGTTGAATTACCTATTTGTCAGAACTGTTAAACCATCGTTAATGTATTTTTTACTAAATCCTTTTATTATTTACTACTAAGAAACAAAACCTATATTTAAATTATAACAAATTGTTCACTAAATAGACTAGGTTTGTCCCCTCACCAATTTTCTCTAAAGTATAAATAAGTGTCGATTGTTGATGCTTCATGTTTTTCGAGTAACTATTTGCTGATATCATATGATTTATGTTGTTTGATTGTAACATTGTTTTGAATACCTTATATATAGGTTTGTCTGAAATAAATTCGAGACTCATAACTGTTTTCCTGTTAATATTGTTTCATAAATAATTTTTAATTTAATTTTTGAACAGCATGTAACACCTTGATAAGATTACAAGAAAATCATCTAATAGAAATTAATTTTAGTCACAAAAGTAATTAGTTACTATATTAACCAAATTAAATATTATTTTAGAATTAAAAAAATTATTAGTTTCTAAATTAGTTTTTATTATTGATAAATAATTTCTAAGTTGGTATCTAATTAGCTACTAAGATTTTTCTACCAAATTTAGAATCTAAATAATTGGTTGTTAAAACCTTAGTAGATAATTAGATATTAATTTATAAACTATTTATCAATAATATAAACTAATTTAGAAACTAATTTATAAACTATTTATCAATAATATAAACTAATTTAAAAACTAATAATCTCTAAAATAGTATCTAATTTAGTCAATATAGCAACTAATTTTTTTTAATCTCTAAAATTATTTTTTATTTAATGATTTTTTTCGTATATAAATTTTAATTTTTGAACCGCTTGTAGTACTTTTTGTTAAAACCAGATCGAAGTACTTGTTGAAATGCTATTTTAAGTAATTAGTAAGTATACTTTTTAAATTGTGAATAATTAGTACTTCATTATATTTATAGTTATATTTTTTTAATAAAAGTGTCACTAATCACATTGTTGTGTGATTTTGCTCATTACAAAATAAGTCATCCGTATATTTCAAGTAAATGGATTGGTAATTATACTATCAACTTGCATATTTATATTACTTAAGTATAACAATTGTTTTTTTTATAATTAGTTCATACCACTGCAAGAAAATCATGAAATAGAAATCAATTTTAGAGACAAAAATAATTAGTTGTTATAGTGACTATATTATAGACCATTTTAGGGACTAAATAAATTTTTGATTTCTAAATTAGTTTCTATTATTGTTAAATGGTTTATAAATTGGTATCTTATTAGCAACTAAGTTTTTTGCTACCAGATTTAGAATCTAAATAATTGGTAGTTAAAACATTGGTAGTTAATTAGATACCAATTTAGAAACTATTTCACAATAATATAAACTAATTTATAAACCAATTTTTTTTAGTTTCTAAAATGGTATTAATTTAGTTACTAATGCAACTAATTATTTTGATCTCTAAATATTTGATTCTATTTGATAATTTTTTCGTAGTGTACATTAACATTTTGAGAGGTCGACTAAGTGCAAAATCCCAAAGTTGACACGGTTGCATCTTAAAATTATTTGTAATTTTCACTAAATAATTACCTATCTTTTTTTGTTTGTAAACTAAATTTTAATTGAGTTAGTGATTAATATGGAAATGTACTGTTACCTTATGCAATATTTAGAGACCAAAATAATTAGTTGCAATGGTAATTAAATTAGATACCATTGTATATATGAATCGATATTGAAAGAGGTTGAGACCATATAATCATGTTTAACTAATTTTTTAATTACAAATTATGTATACTTTATGGTCTAATCTTAACTTATTATGTGTTGCAATATTTTATAGATAGTCAACCACTCAATTTTGAATTACTTGATTATGTGAAGATAGTTTGAACAACTAATTTTATCAACACTATAGGATAAATGATCTTAGATTTAGTTTATATGTTTTTAGTTTTATGAAATTTTGACTTTACATATTAGTTCACAATTTCATATGTTGTTTTATTTATTTTTCTTATGTTTTTTAATATTAATTTTAGTTAAATATGTTTTTAGTTTAAGAAAATTTTGATATGACATATTAATTTACAATTGGATTTAATGTTACTTATTGTTTGGTATATTTTATATGTTTTTATATGATATTGTTTAATCTAGTTAGTGATTTATTATGTACAAGATAGTAAAGAGGATAAAATTAAAAAAAGAATTGAACTACAAAAATTTACAACATATAAACAAAGATTCAAATCAAATCCATTATGTGGACCAATAGACCATGGTTTAACCCCCAACTCTTATCTATTTTGTGAATATTTTTATTTTTTTTAATTGACAATTAGAGCAATAGTTTGGACGAAAATATTGTTAATTTGGAATCATAACAATTATCATTTTTGTTATAAATCGTTCTCTATAACAAAAAAAAATATAGTTTTATACTTTTGGTGAGTCATTTTATAAATTGTTATATTAGTCATTTTATACTTTTTGTTTATGACAAAAATATATATATATATATATATATATATATATATATATATATCCCAGATATTATCTGAAACTTGTTGTTAAATTGCTAACGTGTCGATAATCTTTGAAGTTAGTCCTATGATTTAAGTGTATTCTACATATGGTTTTATTTATAGTGTTAGTTATAAATCCTTATGGTAATGGGTCGAATATCAGTTGTTATTAACTGACGTATATCGAAGTCCCTAATTAATAGGAATATGCAACTTTCACGTCAGTCACCTTGATGGAGACTGAATTGTTGGATCGACCGATTATATATATATATATATATATATATATATTGTGTGCTAATTTGTTTTCCACACAAAAGAAAGAAAACAAGCAATGAACAGATTCTGTCTTTTTCTTATTCTTTTACAGATTGGGTTTTCAATCCAATTATCTGCATTAAAAGCTGCTAATGTTTCTGGTGTTGGGTCTTTTGAAGAAGCTGGTAATTCTGGTTGGTATCATGTGAAGGTTATGGTTCGGATGGAACCTGTGATGGTGATGGAGTGAATCCCTTGGGGGTTAGATGCTGTTACCTGTATTGGGGTTGGTCTTCAATCTTTTTTTTTGCAGGAACACGAAGCATCTTCATAAAGGAGTCATAACACGGGAACAACTGTTTTGTTGTGGCAGGGTGGTCTTCCTGCAGTTTATGGAGTCACGGGCGTGCTTAGATCAAGGGTGATGCTTTGGAGGGGAGCTGAGATTGGGTTTGAGCCACCCTTTTCAGGGGTAGAGATAGCTTGGTTGAGGAATGCGAAGCTGTGGCAATGAGTAACCAAGGCGTTATGTCGGGTTACGTAATTGCTGATTGGTGTAAAGGTGGACTGGTGGCTGGTTGGACTGCTATAATATGTATGTGTAGGGGAGGGTCGGTGAAGGAATGAAGATTCAAGTGGAGAGGGTGTGATTAGAAGGGTGCCGTGGGAGCAGCTTGGAAAACTGGTGTTAGGTTTTTTAGGTGTTGCTGTGCTGTTCTTTGGAGTGCAGTTGGGTTTTGGGTGCTGTTATTTTTATTGTTACTGTTTGGTTCTTTCATAAGTGCTGGTTTGGGTTTGGCATTCCCTTTTGCAGGTTTAGGCTTTTGGTTATATTTTTTTGGGAAATGTAACTTTGTGACTGTTGTACACGGATTAGAATACCCCTTTAAATATCTTTTTAATTTTATTCTAAACCCTCAGTCATGTTCGTGAAGTAGAGGAGAAGGAGACTGTGCAAGTGAACTGAGCCAATTATTTAAAGTAATATAATGGCTATTTGGACGCAATTTCATCTATTAATCATTGTACATAACAGTTATATTGTCTTGATAGCCAAATAATACAAATTATTATGAGATTTTAAGAATTTAATTTAACGTTATATTTTGTTAAATAAATAGTTAATTGTAATATATTGTATTTAATAAAAAATTTAGTAATTATAACAACTAATTATTTGTTGTCTGTAAAATTAGTCTATTTCATGATTTTCTTGTAGTGTTGGTTTTATTATAAAATAATAATTTTATATATAGTTACATTTACAAATCAATTGAGTGTAAGTGTTAAATTACCTCTATTTTAATTTTAATTTATTTTTACTTTAATCTTTTATTTTTTTTCTTTATTAATAAATAAATTTAAATTTAATTTAATTTTATAAAACTGTCTTATCAAGTAAAATTTGTATTTATTTATATATATTGGAAAAGATATATAAGCAATTGTGTTTAATTTGTTTATATTTATTTGTGTTGATTTTTGTTATGTTGTAGCCTTGGAGCGTTGGGGTGCCTCTGTTGTCTGGAATTGTGCTGCTGCATGGAGTGCTTCGAGATGTGTTGTTGATCTTCATCACATATCAATCCATATCTTCAACCTTTCCCTTTTTTTTCTCTTTTAACTTTAAATTTGGTGTTCTTCACTCCTTTTTAGTTTGAGACATGAGTCACATTGCATAAATTTTATATCTCAAGCAAGAAAATTTACATTTAATAAATTATCATGACTAAGAGCATCTAAAATTCTCATAAACAATACTCTCCACTTTTTATTTTACTTTCAACGGATTAATTATGTCATATCATTCTTAAATAATTCATATCAAAATTTTACAAGTTTTATTTGAAAGAATAGTCCTTATAAATGCTTAAATAAATTTTACTATCTTTTTTATAAAATGCAATTATTTTTTTGTTAAACATATGTTCAAACGATTAAAAAAAATCAAGTGTACTTTTAGATTTTAAATTGTAATAATATTACTAGTGTTTTTGTTATGATGCAATTTTCCATGGATTATGAAAATAATAAGTCATGGACAAAGTTTTACGACTTCACTTTTTAAAAGTCGTCGTAATTAAAGATATATTTAACAAAAAAAACAAAGAATTCTTAAGGGGAAAACACAATTTTAATTGTGAAAAATAAGTCTTGCTTAATCATTTTAAAAATGGTCACAATGAAAGATATATTCAATCAAAAAATAAAGAATTTTTAAGGAAAAACATAACTTTAATTGTGAAAAAAAGTTTTGTTTAATAATGCGATCATGATTTGCTTTAATCATTATTTAATTTTTTAAAAATATTAAAATTGTCATAAATAATACAATTTTAATGTAAAAGTAATATGTAAAAATTAAAAAATGAATGAACACCTGTAATAATGTTCACAATGATTTTTATTACGAAGTGGATTTAAGCCTAACTCAACCCCATAAAACTGGCCGATAGCGGGTGACCTGAGAAGCCCACCAAACACTCGCTAGGATAGACTTTAAATGGCTCTGATACCATATTACGAAGTGGACTTTAAGCCTAACTCCAACAATTTTATCAATCTATAATTCTCACATACACATATTCATACAATTATATAGAAAAATAGACACTTACCTTAATCCATGAGACCTGACTAGTTTTTTTTACTTCCTTTATCTCAATCTATCTCTTGGCAATTCCGTTATTTTCACCCATCTTCTTGGTGGTGATTTTTCATTAGGTATATTTTTCACTTTAATCAGTGAACCCTTTATTCTATTATTATTATTATTAAATCACATTTGGATCCAAAGTTCAAACTCTATATTATGACTCATATTATAGAAATTAATTTACATAATTTCTTACAATTTCACCTATATATGACTTTTGTTTATTAAATTTACATTAAAATCATATTACTTTTATATTATACTATTTTTTTTAAAATCTTAAATTATATTTAATGAAAATGAATTCTTTACTTATTTTTTACAAACAAAATTATATTATTATCTGATAACTTTAATTTGTGTGTTGAAGATAAAACTGTATTTTGTGGAGACGATTTCTGAATAATAAAATTATCGTACTTGAATACGACTTACGCATTTTATTAATATTTTTTAAATATTCTAATTTTTATAATTTTTTTTTAATCATACCATTTACTTAAAAAACTCCCCTACAATATCTTTATCCTTAAGGATTCTAACAGGTAAAAGAAAAAAAATGTTAATCTTTTACTTTAGTCACTATAAATTAGATGTCACATTTTAAATATAAAATATATCATATTAAGAATAATAAACTTAAGGTTACCGTGAATTAATCTTTATTCGACCTTATGAATGACCTTAGTCATCCAATGGATGATGCTATCACAGTACTTAAAAATTAATCTTACAATATTCTCATAATTCACTATTAACCTCTAATACAAAATACAAGTTAATGGTGAAACACATGTAGAGATAGTGTAACACTTTAGTCAATATGAACTTTGTAACTGATTTTTAAAAATTTCTAATAAATTAAGAATATATCATAAACATTTATTGTATATATAACAGTAAGAAGGGTTGAATTGATAAGTAATTACTTTGAGTAATTGATATTGAAGGAATTTATCTAATTTTTTATTCATTTAGTTTAAGGAAATAATAATTTTATACTCCAATCCAACAATAACAAATTATAAACTAATTTTAGAAATAAAAAATTATTAAAAAAAGTTATTAATTTCTATATTGATGAAATTAGATACTGTTTTAAAGAATAAAAAAATTATTGATATTTAGATTAGTTTCTATTATTGATACATAATTTTTAAATTGATATCTAATCAGCTACCTATGTTTTAACTACCAATTATTTAGATTGTAAAGTTGGTATCTAAAACCTTGGTATCTAATTAGATACCAATTTAAAAATCATTTATCAATAATAGAAACTGTTCACAAGTAGCAAAATCAGGATACCCCTAGCAACCATCAATGTTAATTTTAACCCAACCTGATTTGTTTGCTCTCATCTAACAGAAAGAGGACGAAGAACTTTACCACTACGAGAATTAATACAAAAAACTTAATCATGTTGAAATCCAACATATTGAAGCTTTAGACGAGTTTCTCACTAGACAAGTTAAATCTTTAATTACTGAAATAGCCGTAGAAATCTCAATCTTATCCTGATATCTAGCATAATTCCTCATACGTCATATCATTTAAATAGAAATATTTATCATAGCAAGTTTAATCAATTTAATCAAATGACTACCATCACTCTTAATAAAATAAAGAAGATCATCCTTATTAGAGAGAAATGACAAGTAAGAAAATTTTGTTGAACCCAACTCCAAATATGCAAAACATTAGAACATTAAAAAAAATAAATGTTGAATAGATTCCTCATACTTTTCACAAAGCGTACACATAGAACACATATGCAAACCTTTATTTGGAATATGTTGATCTGTAGGAAGCCGTGCATGAAAAACTTTGTAGAGTACTAGAGTTTTGGAAGGCAGAATAGATGAAGACTAAATGAATTTACCTCGACCACAGGGAACTCCTGGTTCTAAGAAAAAAGTCCTAGCCGATTTAAGAGTGAAATTACCAGACTCATCTAGAATCCAATTAGGAATATCTTGTTCCTCCCTAACCATGATATAATGTAAAAAAAGAGGCTTCTGTTGTAAAGACAAGAGAATATTCTAATCACAACCTGTCCAAAACTGAGAGACTGTATCCAGAATGCTAACACCATCAGATAACCCTGCAATATTTACTAAAGAAGTAGTAGAACACCATTTATCATTCCAGAAATTAATAAAAGTACATGTAGCAACAGTCTAAGAAGTATAGTCAAGTATAGTAAAATAAAATTGTTTAATTATAAGCCAAAGAGATGAGGATCTATAAACCATTCTAAACTCGTATTTTGATTTAAAATCCTACTTTCAGGAGAAAAGACCAAGGTATGTTGCTATAATCAAAGTTCCAAGCAAGCTTAAGAAGATATGAATTATTTTCATGATGAAGATTAATAATCTTCAAACATCCATTTTTAAGAGTAAAACAAACAGTATCCCCAATTCACTGTGACTATATCTTTTTTCATAATATCACCAGTCCAAGTAAAATTTTGACACCACTGCTCAACTTGGTTAAGAAGTGAAATAGGTCATTTATACATATTAAAACTATATGCTAGAAATCCACTAATTCTTAACATACATAAATTTTTTTCATCCCGCTCCAACTTTTGTTGATTTATTTAGCGCGTTTTCTTTACTATTTTGTATAAAAATATAATTTATATAATTAAATAAATATATATAATGTAAATGTAAATAAGAAAATAAATAAAAAATTACAAATCAAATATTAATATATAACAAATAAACATTAGCATATACAAATAAATAAATAAATAAACATACTAAAAGTAGTATAAACAATGCATAAAGATAAATAATACAAGTAAATAAATAAACTAACACAAATTTTGAGGAAAGTAAGTAACAATAAACAGTTATGTAAAACACGACACGTCCTAAAAGTCGAATAACTCAAATTTCATTATTGGTATGTTAACTTCGACTTCAAAAATAATCTTATTGTCTTATTTGAAGTCATTTAACCTACAAAATTTCTTTCATCCCGTTCCAAGTTTTATTGATTTATTTGACACATTTTATTTACTATTTTGTATAAAAATATAATTTATATATATATAATGTAAATGTAAATGTAAATAAAAAAATAAATAAAAGTTACAAATTAAATATTAATATATAAGAAATAAACATTAGCATATACAAATAAATACAAAAATAAACATACTAAAATTAATATAAACAATGCATAAAGATAAATAATATAGGTAAATAAATAAATTGTTCAAGTATCAACAAACAAACACAAAATTTTTGAGAAAAGTAAGTAACAATAAAAAGTTATGTAAAAAAAAAAATTAATCCTAAAAGTTGAATAACTCGAATTTCATTAGTTGGTATGTTAATTGTAA
This sequence comes from Phaseolus vulgaris, assembly GCF_000499845.2. NCBI lineage: Eukaryota > Viridiplantae > Streptophyta > Magnoliopsida > Fabales > Fabaceae > Phaseolus > Phaseolus vulgaris. The sequence continues at coordinate 12,411,871 of NC_023751.2, read as the reverse complement.
CATCCTTAATTTTACCCATATATAATGAAATAAAAGTAAAACAAACAATATCTAATTACAAATAAACATATACTACTTTCTCATATGTGTATTTCAAAAGAAATATCCCTTTTCATAGGGATTTAATATATAAATCAAAAGTTTTAACAAAACAAAACATTCAAATAAAACCATCTCATCCTTCAGCTGTTCAGTAAGGAGCTCTATTACTTGCAATCTCATATGCTCCCGTGTAAAACTCGATCATCACAGATAAAGAAACAACACAAACACATAACAGCGTAAACTATCTATATAAAAAGTTTTGATATAATTTAAATTTCAAATTTATAAGCATAATTCATCAATTCTCATATGATTTCTCAAACCATCAAGTGTTTATTACATTCATAAAATTCATCTTTCATACGTCAGACTTCTACTGACTCACAACACATAGACACTTGACTCTACTTTCAGAAGACTCGTGCGTTGACTTAGACTCAGAGATTTGCACCTGTCATACTATCTTACTGTGAAATCCACACAGCTATGCGCATAAAGAATCTCATTATCATATCTCTCCTTGTATGACAGGGTTAACTCATATAACATGTCAAGTTAGTTATCTTTCAAACAACTTACCCATTCATATGAACCTCCTTCGACTCTCACCACCTGAATAACTTCATCTATATGATTTCATTATCTCAGGAGAGTCAAGATATCTCCTTCTAAACGAATCCCTAGTCAATGCACATCCTTAACAATCTTAACACGGTATTTTCTTTCCTGAAAATACTATGTTTTGATTAAAATTCATATTCTAAACATCACAATCTCCAACATCAAACAATCAAATCATTCCAAATTTTAGAATTTCCAAAACACACAACAATTCATTTACTAATCATATAAATGTCTTGAATCAAAAGGGCTTCAAAGTGTATCTAAATAACATCAAGTTTTACTACCAAAAAGAGAGACAATAAAAGGAGAATGAAAGAAAATTATCCCTCAACTACAACTATATCCAACCGTCCTCAACTTCTTCAAATTTGCACAAACAAGAACTAATTCCAACATGTATTATAATACTTCAATATTTAGAATTATTGCAAGATTGTTACACCAATTACAAAAGGAGAAAAGGAAAGTATTATCCAACATTGTATAGCATTTATAGAATGAAAGAAAAGAGCATGAACAATAAATGTTCTTCTTTTTACTTTACATATACCTAGCACCACGTATCCAACATTATTTAATAAAAAGGATGGGAAAGCCACAACATGAAAATTAAAGTTTGATCACCAATTGTTAAATCCAACAACTAATTTATCTCACCAGAATTCAGATTACAATCGACATAACAATTCTCTAAATAATCAACTCATAATTTACTTTAAAAATTGTCACAAACAATTTTTAGTTCATAAACTGCATCATCACGAAATAATCAAAATATATACTCTGAAATTGTCAAGAAAATCATCACAAACCTTTTTCAAATACAATATATATATATATTCTACACCATCTACTATATCTAAATTTTTCATTTCAATCTCAAACAATTTTCAATCTACACAAAACAAGAGATCCTGCAAGAAAATTTGAAACTGGTGACCACGTCACCTCCACATCCAGATTTTCTAGCCTAGGGTTCTATTTGACAATTTAAAACTAACTTCCCTTACCTGAACTTTAGTTGATGCTCACTAGGAGCTCCAAATAGCCTAAAGGTAATTTAACCTGCACCACATAATCCTGATAAAAATCTAACTATATAACTAGGTTTGTTAACAAAATTAACTCTGAAGCTAAAAGAATCATATGCAAAGCATTCTAATAAGATCAAAATTAACTCAAAAAAAAGGACCAAGAATGAACTTAGGTTATGATCGGACAATCTTATAGGGTTCCCTGCCAGGAGTCCAATGGCAGACTCCGATCGCCAAACTGATAAGCGAGGACATTAGAATCTTAGAGAAAAGGGAAAGAAAAGGAAAAAGAGGAACAAAACTGAACTTACTAGTGAGGAAATCATAATCTTATAGAGAAGGAGAAAAAGGAAAATGGAAACTTTTAGAGAGATAGTGGTTATTTTAAAATGAAACCTGAATAACTGAATTTTTTTATTTATATGTCATTTTCATTTTAGTAATAAAATACTCATGTATCATTTAAAATATACTACTTCTACTTAAGGTTATTTTTTAGATCCTTACATTAATATCTGCTTTAAAAACAATCTTATCATCTTCTTTGAAGTCATTTAACATACAAAAATTCTTCAATTTCGTTCCAAGTTTTGTTAATTTATTTGACGCATTTTCTTTAACTTTTATGTATAAAAATATAATTTGTATAATTATATAATTATATATATAAATGAAAATGTAAATAAGAAAAAAAAACAAATATTAATATATAAAAAATAAACATGAGCATATACGAATAAATAAACAACTAAACATAATAAAATAATATAAACTATGCATAAACATAAACAATACATGTAAATAAATAAATTGTTCAAGAATCAACAAACTAATACAAATTTTGAGAAAATTAAGTAACAATAAATAATTATGTAAAAGAGAACTCCATTGTAAAAGGCTAATAAATCGAATTTCATTATTTAGTAGGTTAATCTCTATTTGAAAAAGAATCTTATGGTTTTCTTTAAAGTCATTTAACTTACATAAATTCTTCCATCCCGCTCCAAGTTTTATTGATTTATTTGATGATTTTTTCACTATTTTGTATAAAAAATATAATTTATTTATATATATATATATATAAATGCAAATATAAATAAGAAAATAAGAAAAATTACAAAACAAATATCAATATATAATAAATAAACATTAGCATATACGAATAAATAAACAACTAAACATAATAAAATTAATATAAACAATGAATAAACATAAACAATACACGTAAATAAATAAATTGTTATGTAAGTAAGAATAAACAGTTATGTAAAAAAATGATTCATCCAAAAAAGCGAATAACTTGAATTTCATTATTTGGTAAGTTAACATCGGCTTAAAAAACTATTTTATCGTCTTCTTTGAAATCATTTATCATATATAGATTATTTTATCCTGTTTCAAGTTTTATTGATTTATTTGACACTTTTTATTAAACTATTTTATATAAAAGTATAATTGATATAATTAGATAAATATATATATATATATATATAAATAAGAAAATAAATAAATAAATTACAAAACAATTATTAATGTATAAGAAATAAACATCAACATATATGAATAAATAAATAAAACTAAACATACTAAAATTAATCTAAACAATGCATAAAGATAAATAATAAACGTAAATAAATAAATAACGAGTATGATATTAAATAATTTAAGATTTGTATTTATTTAAGATTTTGAATAATTTAGAAAATTTATTTATTTTAAATTTTTATTTGAGTAAACATTAAATCATTTAGATTTTGTATTTGTTTAAGATTTTGAAAATAATTGTATTAAGTATCTTAAAAAATGTGAGAGAATCGTTATCTGAAATTTAGTGCAGAATACATGTGCAGATGTACAAAAAAAAACCCTGCACATGACCAAATGAATGTCATAATCTAAAGTGCAGAATTTAGTAGAAGCAAATGTCTTTGACCATAAAAACAAAGATTAACCATAAAAAGGGAACGTCTTTGAGAAAAAAATGTTTTAAAATACGGTTAAAAATCAAGTGAAAATATTCAAAAACCTAAATGACTCCGATAATGATTAAACCCTAAAATTTAAACAACAAATCTCGAAAAAGAACCAATCGCATCTCGCAAAGTTCTTACAACTTTAAAAAAGACTCAGCGAATGATGCAATTTTGTTTTCCAATGCGTAAAAAAAAGAAAAACATTTTACCCCGACGTGGTGGAGGATACAATGCTTGAACATACGGGCATTCAGTTTCACAAAGAAGGAAATAACGAAGAACCTATGAGAGAGTAGCAGTGATTGTGACAGAATAGCAAAAAAGAAAATAGAGTAGAGAGAATGAGACAGAGCAATGAGAGACGCGGTGAAGGAAGAAGAAAGTATGGATGTGCCACGTGTTAGTTTAAATGAGAGTAGAGAGTGCCACGTGTCAATCGTAGAATGGCATTCTTGAAAGATATTTTGGATAAAATTTTGAATGCTTGAATTTTCCCTTTTTTAACGAATTTTGCGGGATTGCCATGTGTCAAAACTTTTTATGAGAATGCCCTCCATTTATATTATAGATAGATTTGATTTTTTTTATTTTACTTAGTGGAAGACTTAAATTCAAACTTGAGTTTCTAAGTAAAATTTAAATCTAAAGGTAATAAGAAAACTTATTGAAATCATTTTATAATATATAAATAAATGCAAATTTTATTATGACTTAAACATAAAATTTACTTTTTAATTCAATTTCAAGAATTGTTTCGAATCTATCTTAATAAAAGTTTATTAAACTTATTTAATCATTCATTATCAATCACTTATAAATATATAATAATAAAAAGAAATACTAGTGTCCTGAGAGAATGTGTGAGAGATTCCACATTCGGTGTATAAGTTGAGATAGAGTTAAAGATAGAAGGGAGAAAATAACAAAAATATAATAACCGAAACATGACAAAACTGGTCCTGGTTTTACCCACACCATCCTATAAACCACAGGCTTTTGCATATGTTCAACGAAATTGAAATAGAACTTATTTATTTCTTTCATTGAATATTTGGGTGACAATTGGTGAGTGGGAAGCGAAATTTCGAGAGTAGGATGCCGTATCTGTAGCAATATGAATACATAGAGAAAGTTTTAAGAAATTCAGTAGCAGTGGCTTCTGAAGCACATTCAGAATCGAATGCCATATTGATGTCTCATTTTTGTATCCACAACTCACAACAGAAACAAAAGATGGATTTCCACACACCCCACCCACTAGAAAAGGGAATATCATATTTTTCAAGAGTATTCTGGACTCAGTAATAATGGTAAAGCATGAGAGAGATATAGCATAAACACATGATATACAGAAATATGGAACTTGAGGAAGGGAATATTCATTCTCAGACTTTGTCATAAGTCCAGCATTTCAGTTCATGTCTCAGCTGCAACTACTTCACCGTTGGTTTTCTCTTGAATTGCATTCTTCTCGTGGTCACCTTCAAGCTGGCTTAAATTTCCCTTCTCCTTGATCAGTTGGATGTGGTGGTGCTTGCAGTAGAGTTTGCCATCGTGTGCAATGTAATTAGAGGGACTAATAACACACCCTCCATGAGTGCATTTGAAACAACTCTTGTGATAAGGAGTTCCATTCACAGTGACCTACACCATTTCAAAATATATAAAACTTAATATCCCTTTCTGTAATAGAATGAAAATTTTAGCACTTGGCATCATGGTTTAGATTAGAAAAGGAGGTGCGATGGATTCTTTGCACTTATGTTATGAATGGTGGCACAAAAATGTCTGATGAAATTAAAGGTTGTGTTGTTACCTTTTCGGTGGGATACACTGTTTTCTGACAACCAGCACATTTATCTCTGGTTCCACCAAACATATTCAAGACTTTTGTTGCTGCAGGTTTCTGATTAGATACAGCCCAAAATTAGATAAATGCTAGGTAACTAACATGTTGTCGAGTGCCAACAACTAAAATATTTTTTATTATTGATTTAACTTTATTATAAATTATAGATTCATTAAGAATTGAATGTACAAAAAATATATATAACTTTGAATAAATTTTTATCAATAATAAAATTTATGCTTAACGGAGTGTGTTAACCTGTTTTATTGTACATTAGTAAGCATCAAGATGTAAGATTGGTTACCTCTTCGCCTGTCTTGTCTGGTTTAGCAATTTTTGGTGTCCCTGATCAGCCAAAAGGAAATAAGGATAAGTGACCGAAGAAGAAAAAAATAGCAAGGCCTTGAATAATTGGATTTTGGATCCTTTGTTACCTTCGAAGCTTTTGTCAAGACTACCAGTTCTTTTGAACAGTTGATCAAAGTGTGGCTTGCAGTAAAGAACTCCCTCAAAAGAGTTATAGTTGCTAAGCTGCAAAAACATTACTAAATCAGTATATTTCATAAAAAAACAACTCCAGTTACACGCCTTGAAACAGTAAACTTTAGAAAAATCAATACACATTGCCGGGAAAATTAGCAGAACATCAGGGTAATCATATAAAAACTAAAGATTTCCAAATCAATTTTAGTTTTTGATTAAAAACAAGTGAAAGGAGAAGGCGGAGTTAGATCCACGTATCTGAATGAACAAACTAAAAAAAGGAAAATAAAATAAATAAGAGTAATAGATAGATTTAGCAATATAACTTTGGATGGATTGTTTTGAGGTTTATTTTTCACTGTTTAATTTCACAACCTGGCGTTCAATTTGGCAAAATGAAATCCAAGTGAACTTTTGGAAAGAAAATTATTAGGAGACATGATCGAAAACATTGAAGTTATAATAATATCAGGAACTGGCACAGGAAGTGTCTTGGGATGAAAATGTATAATTTTGAAAACCGAATTATTAGTCAAAGACATCAGATCCAGGGACAGAAAGATCTGAATAGAAACACTACAAAACCATGAAGAATTATTATATCATATATCTGTAGATACAAATCCAAAGATGTTAGTTAGAAGAGACAGACCTTGAGTGTTCCTTTGCAATGGTGGCATCTGAAGCAAGCCTTGTGGAACACTCGATTATCCGCTGTCAACTTATCAACCAGATAAACTGTTTTGTCACAAGCCATGCACTTCTGAGTTGTTCCTGCAAATGCCATATTTTCCTATTTTCTCCCCTTAGCAAGGTGCAAATGATCCCTGTGTGGCTTAAGTAGATTTTTCTTGGTAAGGGAAGAGCAAAACGATGAAGAAGAGGAGATAAGGATAAAGGGGGTGGTGAAATGTGGGAGGCAGGAGACAAAAGCAGACACCCCAACAAATATACTGTCATTCACAATCATTTTGTCTAATATTTTAACCACCTAACTCACGTTTTCTCCTACACATTTTTAATGTCTTCAACTGTTAAGTTAAATGCGTCACACTAAAAGACAAGAAACAGCCACAATAACATAATTTGTACGCAACAAAAAAGATGAAGTTTAACTTTTGAGCCAAGTACATATCCAGCAGTAACTTCCAATTACAGTGTTATGGGGATTTTTTTTTCTACCATCATCATTAAATTTGTATTTTTACTACTTTATGAAGTTTGGAAGATGTATAATCATTATTTCAAATATAAATATAATGCAAGATAGGTGGAGACCATGACCCTACCGATCATAACTCACTGGCGTTTGACCTAATAGAATAGCCAAAGTCTCCAACTAAGTCCTTAGTTGATTAATTAAGGAATATATAGCCTGTGTCCACACTTTTTATATGGTTATGAAAAACAATCAATATAATTAAAACAGCTAAATTATTATAAACCAAAAACAATTATGAAGATATAAAGAGTTACACACAGAACTGTTTTATTAATGATACAGATATAAGATGATTAAATTATACGTATTAGATTTGAAAGCCAGTTTGTAACGTGGGGTTCCATGGCACTGCGTTGTTCAACATCCAGCTGGCTTGGTTTCATTGTCGAATCCCACTTTTGAAACAGTATCTGAGATTTTTCTTCAGTTACAAGGGATGAATGGCATTCCAATGCAACCCTTATAGGCACCTGAATTTTCTAAAGTTGCACTACTTTTACGTTTAGCATTTGGAGTAGGAGGTGGAGGAGTGAAATATGTTATGATATATTGCGTTGGCGATTTTATTTGTATATGGAAAAGATGGGGGATCAACATCAGAGCTATAATTTAGCACAAACTACCTACAATGATGGGTTTGGTGTGTCTGCAATCTTCAGTAACACTCAAATTATGACGACAGCTTGCATTTAATTTCTTATTGTCCCACACTATGCAACTCCACAGTTTGCATTCAGGTAAGCAAAGTGTCAACAAACAAAGGTTTAATATTTTCGATTCGTTAATATAATAAAGAGGGCATTTGGTCTAGTGGTATGATTCTCGCTTTGGGTGCGAGAGGTCCCGAGTTCGATTCTCGGAATGCCCCTTCTTTTTGGTAAATAAACACATTTTATTTAAATTTCAAAATTAAGCGTGGAAGGGTAGGGTTTATAATGACCCAATTCAAAAAATTAAAAAAGTTTTTTTTTTCCTAGGTTTCTCCATCGCAAATCAGAACCAAACAACTTCCTGCTCTGCTCGACTGTGTCGCCGATCATCACAGCTTACCCATTATAACGCGTCGCTATTTCCGACGCTTTCATCGCCGCCGACAAGGTTCGCGTCACCATCGCCGGTGTTGTCTTCATCGTCGTTGGTCTTCGCCGACAGTGACACTACTGTTGGGGTGCGTCGGTCTTTGTTTTTGCTGTTCAGAGTTTTTATTCTCATAGATACTTCTTATTTTATCATTTTAGTACAATATAGCATTTTAAAACATATTGTTTCTCAGTGTTGTGATCTTGCTTCCCCATTTAGATTTGGAGTGTATTTTTAATTTATAATTTATGTTCATGCATATAAATATTCCGAACTCTTATGTTGGAATCGTCTTTTATCGTCTTCCTATCTTCCAGTTTGAAAACTGATTTATCTCAAATCAGTTATTCAGATTCTGCTTTGCCCTTTTAGAAGGTTTAATTCGACTTGTTATTATTATTATTATTATGTAGAGAGGTAGCATTGGGTCACAAGGAAGGAAGGAAAATGGTGTTTGGGCAAATAGTAGTTGGGCCTCCTGGCTCTGGCAAAACAACTTACTGCAATGGCATGTCTCAGTTTCTAAGTCTCATTGGAAGGTAAGCCTTGCTCTCTAAAGGGATATTATTACATATAGAACTATTTCTTATTATGCTGATTGTAGGTTTTTTCTTATTAATTTTGGGTATTGTATTTGCCTTGCGTTGCTTTGGAATCTAGGAAGGTTGCTGTTATCAATTTGGATCCTGCTAATGATTCATTGCCGTATCCTTTCCACTCTTTTACAGTGTTGTTCTCAAAAGTACACATCTTAGCTGTATAGTTCTATTGATGTGTCCCGTTTTAGTTGTATGGTTCAAATGTTATGGTTTCCCCTAATGAAGAATATAGCTATGAATGTGCTGTGAACATCGAGGATCTTGTGAAACTAAGTGATGTAATGGTGGAACATTCGCTTGGTCCAAATGGGGGTAAGCCACTTCCTTCTTTTGTTGAAACTATTTATTTATTTATTTATTTTAAGAGAAATTCCTTTCTAATGCCATGGAACCATAGTACTGTGTGTATTGGACTACTGAAAGTATAGACATGGGCTGATGGTTTTCTAGATTATGCTGTGTAAATTTATTACCACAAGTTAAACAAGTTACTCAGTGTGCAATGGTTCTTGTAAAAGGAACTTTGAATGTGCCACACCAGCTTTTCAAATGTATTGTTGCCTTGCTGTTTACGTATTCAGAAATTTTTCTTGTCTTGTACAAGCAGGTCTTGTGTATTGCATGGATTATCTTGAGAAAAATATCGACTGGTTGGAAGCAAAATTGGAACCTCTTCTGAAAGGTCGGTCCATTATTGTGCCTTAATTTCTAGATGTACAGGCTAAATATCAAACTTTCAATTCCAAAATTATTCTTATCTAGACCCTACTTGTTCTGTTAACAACACACTATAGTAACCTGGCAGTATTTACATTTCAGATCACTACCTACTCTTTGATTTTCCTGGCCAAGTTGAGCTCTTTTTTCTTCATTCAAATGCCAAGAATGTCATCATGAAGCTCATAAAGAAATTGAACCTAAGGGTATAGTACTGTTTGTTACGTCTTACTGGTGTCAAACCGTATGTTACTTTATGAACTCATTTATATGTTTATTCTATGCAGTTAACGGCAGTACATTTGATTGATGCCCATCTTTGCAGTGACCCTGGGAAGTATATTAGTGCATTGCTTTTATCCTTGTCCACAATGCTACATCTAGAACTCCCTCACATAAATGTCTTGTCAAAAATTGATTTAATTGAGAGCTACGGAAAGCTAGGTGCAGTCATTACTCATTTTCAGATCTCAGGCGTTAGGAGTATTTTACTTTATTCTGGTTACAGTGACAGATTTACATGCTGACTTTATGTTTGATTGTTGCAGCCTTTAACCTTGATTTCTATACAGACGTGCAAGACTTGTCACATTTACAGTATCATCTTGATCAAGATCCTCGCTCTGCTAAGTACAGGTGTGATGTGCTATGGTGATTCTTTGACTGCTAACCAGCTTTTGTTTCTAATAGTATTTTGATATTTTGTAGTTCTGTTGATAATATTTAACTGTTTTCTTTCTTAAGATAAGATGCAGAATTTAACATTAGTTCTGTTTGGAATAACAGTGTAAAATTTAGTTTATGGATGCTCATTTTATTTTTTTGCTTCTTAATTTCTTCTTCTTGAAATGCTTATGGAGAACAATTTATCCAAAGAGACCTATTGCATCTTCTATATCTTGTCTACCCTGGCCATTGAGGCCATACTGAATCGTTGCAAAGCTACATTGTTTTAAATTTATTTCTGTATACTACTCATTAGACGAAAAGGAATAAAGACAGATTTTAAATTTTAGTGCTTCTGTCAACAGCTCCCTCTATGATAGAGAGCTACTGGTCTAAAATAATATTCATACACCAACATTGCATATATAATTTCTCATTAGGGTGCTCCATTGGTTGTAGCAACTTATAATGACAAATGTGCAACAATTTTGTTTAAAAGAAAGAAGAAAAATATGTATTAATTGAATGATTCATTCATTTGGGTCACTTGCAATGTTTATAATGGGCTAGGATCCAAACTGTCTAGATGTTGAAATATGCCAATGTGGATGGATTAATCAAATTCCTCGGTTTATATTTGGGATTTATGTTTCCTTATTCTGAGTACATTTTAAATGTTAGCCTTACAAAGTAAATAAAATGTTGGAAATGGTAATAAAGGAACGTTAACATGTGTCAGAAATTGTTTTGTGAGTATACATCATACTTAACTCTTTCTTGTTGATCACCTTCTTCTGTTCTCGAATTCATCCTTCAGATTGACATTTGTTGTTATTCTGAGTAGTAGTATTTATCTTAATGAAATTTGCAGAAAGCTCACAAAGGAACTATGTGAAGTTATTGAGAACTTCAGTCTTGTGAGTTTTTCAACCTTAGATATTCAGGTAAACTAACTATTCCCAGTATTTTCATCTGTTTGCATAAAATGTTTTGGAATCCTGAATTCGAATTTGTTTTTTCAGGACAAAGAGAGTGTAGGGAATTTAGTGAAGCTGATAGACAAATGCAATGGGTACATATTTACCGGTATAGAAGGAAGTGCAGTTGAATTTAGCAAGATTGCAGTTGGTGCGGTAGATTGGGATTATTATAGATATCCTTTTTTGTCATCTATTCTCAATTCTGAACAGTTGAGATGATTTACTATAGAAACTACCATAACTTTCACTATTGCATGACGGGACTACCCTTGCTCATTGCTTTCCAATGCATATACTGTTTTTAACTGATTCTTGGCAGCCTATAATAACAGTGATCGTAAGTGGTATCATATACATTATAAACACAATAGTTGTCTTTCCTTTGGGGAACACGTTAACTAAATTATTGTGGATTCTGGATTCAATGCATTAGCATTAGAATATTCATGTAAAACCTCTTTGGAAAATGTTTTGGTTGGAGGAAAATTTGCCCTGTTTTTTAAATCAGTTGTTCATGGGAGCATTACATGGCCAACCTTTTAGATGATTTGAACATCATAATCAGCTCTGTAACTCTGCAGGTAAGTGGGCACATTTTTCCGTTGTTCCTTTGAGGATTTATTACATATTTGTATTTGATATACAGAAATTATGACATTGCTCTCAACCTCATTAGAACATTACCTTGCATTATTGATATCAGATGTGGTTAGACAATCACTTGTGTGATCAATAGTCTCTAAGTTGCTTTTGAGATTGCTAATGCTGTAGTCTTAACCAGTGTTCTGATAATCATGGATGTATTAATTTTATTGCCTATTCTCCTTTGACCTCTTTTCTGGTCAGATTCTTTTAATTCTGAGCTTCCCTTAATTCAGCAATCTACAGTTGCAGCAGTGCAAGAGAAGTACATGAAGGATGATGAAAATATTGATGATAATGAATGATGGGGAAAGGTGAATAAATTAAAGAGAATGGCACTTTGCTGAGTATTTTTACTTTCTCCATTCCCTGTTGGTTGTTGTTTTGCGTACCTGTGAAGCCATGGTGAACTCTACTGATAGCTTGTGTTGTGCCTAAAAAAATGTTCCAGATGTGGTTGACTGTGTATAATATTATAATCCTGGATGAGAGTTTTGGTTGTTTTTTAAGTCATTTCATCTTAATTATCGCATCAAGCGTATAAGTTTTCGCTTTGGGGCTGATAAGTTTTAGGGTGGAACTGAGATATCTATTAATACCACAAAGGGCTGAAATGAATTACATTTTATAAAAAGAGAGACTATATTAATTGTTTATAATTTCAATAATTAAAATGACATTTTTTTCTAAATGACATCATAACAGTTGAAATGCTGGGCGAATGTATTATGCTATTATATGGTCAGAGGCACCCTTCTTCCACCATAAGATGGATAGTTTCCATAAACATGTTAAATTAATGCGGTTGACTGAAGAAAATGCGTGATGAGGATGCTTCAGAGCCACGGTTTCTTGAAGGATGTAAAATATAGGAAAATGCAGAGTTTTGACATTGAACATGTCAAATGATTAACGTGTAAGTTCCCAACCCGTGAATATTATTGAATAATAGGAAATTTCACCGAACTGAATTTCTACAGGTTTGAGAATGTTTCTAACTGCACCGGCACTTGTATTCAAAATAATTCTAATAAAGAACATACAATAACAAAGGTATCTTCAGTAAATTTTAGAAACTACGAAAGAAAAATTGTGTCTTATAAATGGTAGTTATGATTGTGTAAACTTTCAAGAATGTGAATCTAAATTGAAAATATTAATTACAAACTTGTACATATTAATTAATGAAATCAAAATTTTGATATTTTGAATGTTTTTAGTGAACATATTTTAGGGGCATTAAAATGGGTTTGATTGCGGGTCACCATGGATTAATCTACTAACCCACCTAATTATTTTATTTGGTAGTGTAAGTTATTTTGTTAGGTTCAAAATTTTGAATTTAATATTGATTTTTTATAAAAATATGTTTATTTTATTTTTATTGCATTTAAAGGAAAATGGATTGACCTTGCCAACCTAGATTAATATCTTGTATTTTGGCTGGTTAATTTGTGAACTGGATCAAATGCATGGTAAGTTAGACTCGAATTTCTAACATATACATTACTTTTACAAATAAAAGCTATACATGTATACAAATAAAACTTGTTAATATGAAGATTGTTCATTTAAAGTGTGAAGTTATGTTATGGAAAATAAGTGTAAAGTTGCTCGTTAAGAAATCAATAATAGAAATTAAAATACATATTTTTAATACTTATATTTTGTAGTCAGTATCAACTGGTTTTAATGCATGTTTATTGTATATGACAATTTTATGTGCACTACAACTTTAACTACTAATTTTCTAATAGGATTATTAATGTGCTTAATCCTTACATTAAAAATAAAAACATGTACTACAATTATTAATATGTAGATTTTGGATCCACATACTTTTTTTGAAACCCTTTTATCAATTATAGTGTTCACCAATTTTATTAATAATAAATTTTATAACTCGAACAAACAATTAATTAGTTTGTATGAGACATCTAATGATCAAGTAGGTGTGTTATAGATGGAAACTACACTACTTTCTTTAATTATAATCTAAAAATGCGATAATGTTATAGTTTAATGAAAAGTAACTTTTAATTTATATGAAAATTCTAAACAAAAGAATCTAAATTAAATCTTCTTATATAAGGAGTAAGTTATGTTTAAGGAAGTCTTTGAAATAGACTTTTTCTGTATCAATTTAATTTAATTTTTTTTGAAATAGCAGTAGTTTTATATGTTGATTAATTTGGAAACTTCGTGTAACCAAGAATTGTAAATCACGATTTTTTCTTGTTTTTTCCCTGCTGCCGCAGTTTCACGTTCGATCTCAATCAACCCATTTTCCTTCTAAAAATTCAACCTGTATATTTGGAAAAGTATATCCATAAACGTTTCTAAGAAAAATAAAAGAAAACTACCTTTTTTATAACTAAAATTACTTTTTATATAAATTTAAAATAAAAAAATTAGGAGAAGTGATATAAAATAATCTTTATAAATACTAATCTAAATTTATGATAAAGTTCATTTTTTTTATAATTTTCCATTACTATTTATAGAAAAAAAATATTTAAAATGTCTTAATAATTCATATATCTTAAATTGATAAAACAAAAAACATTGAAGTAGGTGTTGTCCAATTTGGTATCATTAATGAATGACAAAGACTTCTTCATTTAACCAATTCCCTCCTCCACAAGTATGTTTAAATTAAAAGAAAAAAACAATTCTTTTCATTACAGTGTTTGAAATTTGAAAGAATAGCCTAAGCAATGAAGCAAATTTTCTCTCTCTCTCTCTCGGATAAGTCAAAGATCAAGATAGCCACGTTGGAAAATCTTGATGATTAAATTTGAAGCAGTTTGATTTGACCCTAAGGCGTGTTTGGCTTTGTTTATTATTTGATTGGATCCAGTCAAGTCATAGTCTTAACCGCGATAGATATATTTCTCAATTCATCTTCTCTTTGTTTCGCAATAATCTTAAACTCTCAGAAAACTCCGCCCAACAACGTTAAGCGAAATCTGTTGTTCTTTCCACACATGTTGAACCATTTTGTCTGTGGCAGTTTCCAGCACCAAGAAGAAGATGTTGCACCATGTTCAAGCCCCAAGAGGTCCAAGAGAAAAAAAGAAAGTAGAAGCAACAACCCGTACTCCGATCGAGGCTTAGATAAATTTTCAGCACTTTTGGCTGATCTCGACGAGAGAAGGCAAAAGGTTTACTCTCAAAGCAGTCCTCAGGAGATATCTTTGGTTCGGTTTGCGTATTCAAGCGATGATTTCGTTCCCATAGTGGTCAAAGTGAAAAGCAAGGATCGGAACAAGAAACACACGAGTGAAGAACTCGGAATACAACACTTGACATCTTTCTCGGAGCAATTGGAGAAATCAGCTGAAGAAGCAACCGTGGAAGAAAGGAAGCAACAACACAAAAAGTTGGACTCTCATAAGAAGAAGAATTTAAGCTTTTCTTGGGATATGCTGAAGTGGCCTTCTTTCTACGTGCCAGCGGTTGTGGTTTTGATTTTGGTTTTTTTGATTGTGTTTGGGAGATCTGTTGCAACACTTTGCACTTGTGTTGTGTGGTATGTGGTTCCCACGTTGAGTGAATGTTATTCTGATAGTTCAAAGCCAAAGAAATCGGTGATGAATTGTAAGAAGAGTGATTATGTTTGGGGATGGTTGAATGACATGAAGATGGTGAATCCTGAAGAGTTAGCATCTCCAAGAAATGGCGATTTCAAGGCTTATTCCAGTGGCAAGAGTTCAAGGAAACATGGCCACCAGAAAAGCTGGTGAGAATTCATTTTCTGATATAACCCGTTTCTGTTTTTCTTTTTGGGGTTTCTTCTTCTATTTCCCAATTATGGGTTGGAAATAGGATAGTTTCCTTGTGTAAATATGTTCACTTTTTGTTGGTGACGTTCTTGAGACAGATTCATATTTCAATTTTTCTCTTCTTAACGTTCTGCCAGTGTAATTAAATCTTTATAGGGTTGGGTTGATCCATGTACATGGAGTTTGTTAATATGGTTTTGTTAGAATCAAGGTTCTCAGAAACTTGCTAAAGAATTAAAAAAATTACAAAAAAAATGTATTTCCAGTGACTAGTTCTAGATTTTGTCCTATATGTTTGGTCAAAATATTATAGTTTTTAACACCAATGATTTATTATGTTAGAGGTTAAAACTCTACGCATTGTTTTATGTGGTTGACTTAATCTGCGTGTTCATATAGTTTTTTTTAATTCTTACAGAATTAAATGATTCAAGACAATCCTTATAAATTTAAACGATTTCAATTTCAATTAATTTATGGAAACTTCACTTCCTTATACTATTCCGGTAAATAAACCATTCTTGGGTATTGCACGTGAATGTGTGGATTTTTTTCCATATCATTTGTCCATTGGCCATGTTTCATCGAAAAAAATTGGGGAACCTTTGATATTCATACAAAGAGTACTGATATTTTGTATAGAGATAAATATTTTAAAATAATTAAAAGTTTTTTAAGGAAAAACTAAATTACAAATTTAAAAATATATATAAATTATTATTTAGGACAAAATAAAAGTGATATTTACTCGTCTTATAATGTGTTTTGCGTTAGTTATTTTTATACTGAATATTTTCAATTAAATAGAAAAGGTTATAATGACTAATCATTACTAGAAGAGAATGGGTATTAGTGATAACATAATTTTAAAATGCTTCCTCCATTACTACTCTTTAAAGATTTTAAATGTACTATGTGTGACCTTTCATTGGATTATTTTTTTCAAATTGACCTAAGTTAATTACTCTGAGTCTCATTAATTGAAAGTGTAAGATTAATTTTTAAAAATATCATATTTATTTTTAATCTTAGTGTATTAAAAAATTACATTTTAGAACAGAAATTTCTTTAACATATTTACTATATATTATCAACTAAATTATTATTGCTTTAGTCTTTAAATATAAGGCAAGAATTTTATAACTTTTTTAATAAGGTATTTTATATTAGTATGTTCCTCTCATAGAATTTTAAAAAAATAAAATTTATGTGACTGTTATTTTTAGAGTTCAAAACTACATTATATTTTATCATTTTATACTATTATCATTCCCTCAATACTTAATTAATTATTTTTTACATCATGTATTTATTACAATGAAAAAATTAAAAAGGTAAAATAGAATATCTTATAAATATTTTATTAAAATTAAAAAGAACATTACATCTTTTTATTTATGTAAAAGAAAGGATACTTCAAAAGGAATAAGTAGTTTTTATCAAACATACAATTTATTTTCCTTATTTTTTCCTATTAAATACTACGAATATGTGTATTTTTATAAAGAAATAATAAGAGTATATTTAGTACGTTGAAAATTTTATTTTAAAAAATCAATAAAGTTAATTCAATTAATTACTTTTTATTGATTTGTGATTCGATTTTAAAAGTTTAATTTTGATAAATTAATTAATTGGAATTTATAACCAGCATTAGATATTTAATGACTAAAACAATAAAAAATAAATTTTCAAGTGAGATATTTAAGATTGAATGAAACACTTTACTTTATAAATTATAGGTCATGCATAGCGGTTATGATTTAGGTAGTGCAGTCACCACGTTTATCACCTTCTTTTGCTTTAACTGCCAACTAACTCCCTTCCAACCAAGTTAGACTACGAAAATCATTTGAAAAAAATTATATATTTGCAGCCAAGAAATTTAAAAAATTAAATATAATCATTTAAAAAAATACAAAATGTATTTCATATTTATCTAATAAGGAAAGTAAGAGAAATAAAAAAAAATCAGAAGCAACGCAGCTCCAGCTAAAGTGAGTATAATTGTGTTTTTTTAAAATATATTAATATAATCAAATTATTAATACAATTATATTTACTAAATCGTGAAAAAAAGAAATATATAAAAAGATCATATATATATATATATATATATATATACTTTCTTGTTTATTTTACATATTTATTTACTTATTTTATTGAAAGAAAAAAAAGTTTTATTTATCTATAAATTTTTCCTTTCTTAATATTACTATTTTATTTTACAACTAGAGATATTTACAATTAATTATATCTATGAATTAATTGCATATTACTATTTTTCCTTTTTTAAACATTACTGTTTTAATATCTATGAATTAAGTGTATATGCAAAAGTTAAACTTATATTCACCTGTATATTCATTAATTAAGTTAATTCAGGAAAACAGTGCGTATTTAATTTTAGTACTCCCAAATTCAACCACTCTTCCTTACAAGTCTAGAAGCTTTGTAAGAACGTAAGATCACGTCATAACTCCCACGCCATACAATTACTGAATAAAAAATATATATTTTGAAATCTTAATAATTGCATACAACTCTTGATTTAACTATTTACTAATAATAAAAATTATCATAATAATAATAATAATTGTGATAATAATAATAATAATAATAATTGTGATGTGGGTGTAAAAAAGGAGTTTGTGAAAGTATCATCTCCTTCCTTCCAGAATAGAACACAAAACTGCTATTTCAGACATATTCCGTTCGCACTGTAAAATACAAAAAAGTTAGGGTGAATACTAAATTATATAAAGTTTCATAGTGCATTTCATCTGTATTTCGGGTAAAAAATTCTTTCTAAGATACATTATTATATACAAGTTTAGTGAAACACACAGACGCGACTCCTGACTACCATTTTTCTCTATAGAAATAATATATATATATATATATATATATAATTTTAGATTAGTTAAAATTAAAAAAATTAAAAATAAGTATAAAGAATGATTGAAAATTAATGTTATTTTATTTTATATGTAAAATTTTATATAAAAATGTGTGAAAGTATCTTTTCTGTCTCTTTTAAAATAAGTAATTAAGGAAAGAGCGAAGAAATTATATAATTAATTAAAATAATTTTATTTTTTAAATAATTTATATAAAATAATAAAATAATTTATTATATTAATAAAATGAGATATATTAAATAAAAATAGAATTAAAAAAATTGTATAAAAAAAATAGTTATAATAGAAAGTCTGTTTATATGTGATTTGATATACAATTATATTTAAATTATAAAAATTAATTATGTATCTCAGGACCAATATATTAAACAAACAAATCTTATCTTTTACTTTTTATAACTTTTTTTTATCAAAGAGTAAGCGGCAAAGTCATATGTTTGGAGTTTTTATTTTCCAAATGTCAAATCCCAAGCGAATCAGAAATTCGTGCAAAGTCATATGTGGCCGCAGAAACGCAAGACAGCTCAACAAAAAAATTGTGAAATTTTGATTAAATACAAGTCAACGGTATGATTTGATCCATGTAATTGATGAGTTATTTTTGTATATCCACGGATCTAGATGACACGTTATTTTTGGATAAACTTAAATTAATAATTTGAAATTAAAAACAACAAAGTAAATAAGGTAAATCAAACCATATCTATAACAGAAAATCAAACCATATTTTTTTATTTTATATTTAGTGAGTGAAGAATAGGGTGTCACGTTGTTATCTATACAAGAATATGATTGTATAAAATATTTATTAAAAAGAGTGTATATATGAATAAATAGCATAAAATAGTTTTGTATTGGTTGATTAGGGTAATTAAAGGAGAGTGCGTTGAAAGAAGTATAAATTAAATAAAGTAATGATTGGATGACAGAAAAAAAACGCGGAATGGCGCAACGGAATTTGATAAAAAGATGCAAAGCACGTTGGCATTTCGGTGTTAAAAAATTGTTAATAGTAATATTAATATAGCATCTTAGTCATCATCACCGAATCCACAATAGAAAGAAAGAGAAATCCAAGGAAAAAGGGGAAAATACAGTTTGTGGAGGCGTGAGGGGAAGAAAGAGAAGGGAGAAAAGGAGAGAAAAGGAGCATAGGGTAGGGGTGACACACAGAGAGAGAAGGAGAGAGAGGGGAGGGGGAGAAGCACGAAACCATGGGGTTGTGCTTTGGTTGCTTCGACGGAGGCAACAAGCGAATGACCAAAGAGGAAGAGAGATTGGCCTCTGAAGAAGCACGTGCAAGAGCTGCTGAAGCCGCCCAGAAAAAGTATCCACCATTTCATCTTCTTCTTCATCTTCTTCTTCATCAATGCATGCATTCATTCTTCCAAATCTTTCATGCATGCATGCATGCATGCATATATGCTTCTAAAAAATAATCCATCTATTGCTTTCATTCTTATGCATCATATCAATCTATGTCTTACGTTAATATATATCCTCCTTGTATTTCTACGTCAAGCATTTTCCATGGTGCTTCTTATTCCTGCAAATTGGGATTATGGTCTACGTTAATTACATGCGTCTGATAAATATAAACATGCACGTATCACATATGCATGCATGTTGTGACATGAATTTGGCATAATGGCAGAGCAGAAGCGGCTGAAAAAATGTATGATGAAAAGAAGTAAATTTTTTGAAAAACTTTTAATACTCGGAGAGTTTTAAAATTTGGTCAAAAAGATCTTGAATTAAAAAAAAAAAATGTAGACCCTGGGCAACACAGAAAATTTGTAAAAAGATGGAAAAATAATATTTTTACCATGCCTTTTGTTTTTTGGGTGACGATTTCGGTATATATTCATGTAGAGTAACTTTTTGGTGTTCATTGTCATTGCAGGCAAGAGCAACCAGGAGAAGCAAAGCAACCAGAAACGGGAGAAACGGCAGAAGCGGCAGAAACGGCAGAAATGGCAGAAATGGAAAAGGAAGCTGAAAACTCCAACAATGGCGAAGCGTTTGTAAAGGTTTAGAGAAACTAGGGGCCACTTGATTATTGGTAAATATTTTTTACTCACTCTGGTTAAATTTCTGCTAAATCGCTATCATACAATTGTAGGGAAATTCCCTGAATTTTTTTAAGAATTTATTGCATTTTTTTCAATTATATCTTTTTAATATTTTCCCTCGATTTGGTGCCTTGTTGCCCTTGCCGTTTGGCTATCTATGTTTTCATGGATTCATTAGCTAACATTGATAATATGTTTTGACTTTTCATCCGTTGATGCAGTGGCAGCTGGGTTGAGGGCTAGACCAACTGTTTATTAAATTTAAGGTGAATAAAGTTTAGCTCTAGGTTGCCCCTTTTAAAACTTTTGTTTCTTGTAAACAAGATTTGCATAAACAAAGTGTAAATGAGGCTGCAATATAACAATTTATAAGGTAAAATCAAGTTTGCATTGGATAAAATGGTAGCCAAATGAAAGATCTTTCAAGAATTCTGTCTAGATGATTTTCTACATTGTGTTGATCAGGACAATTCCTGAGTAACTATGTTGCTAGCTGAATGAATTGTCAGTTAGCAGTAGAAATTTATACCTTGTTTTCTGTGCAAAATGAAAATATCTTCTTCCAATTGAGAATTTGGAAATGATTTGTCTCATTGGTTTTCCCCTTTCTTCTTATTTTGCAGTATTAATAAGTATAGGTCCAGACAAATCCTCTGCACTGCCAGCTTTCCCCGGAGATGAACAAACGGTCTTTACTACAACTGTACCATCGGTCAAATTAGTTGTTTCCCAGATCATGAAATATTATGTTTGATTGGAAAGAATTCGTGATGTAAAAAAGGAAACAAGGATGTAGCTTGGTCATTTTATTCCATTTGTTGGTATTGAAAAAACTCCATTTTCCTTCCGCAAAAATTGAACGCATCAATCAGTTTACGTTATCTGTTATTTTGTATTTGCTTTTATTTTGGGAAGGGGTTCTTACAAGTAAGAACTTGAACTTGTTTCATGATTCTACCAATGGTGAAATACGTGCTATGTATGCCATTAATATTTTGAGCTACCGATAATATGAAACAAATTAAACGTCAAGAGAATAACTTTAAAGTGAAAGATTTTTAGCAGTACATTCAGAACAAATTAAACGTCAAGAGACTAATTTTAAAGTGATCTTTTAAATAGCAATACATTCAGACCAAGCGATTCCAGGTCCAGCTCTGGGCACGCATTATAAATTGCACCAAGAAAAAGTGAGAAATTTGAGCATCTCATCTTGCAGTCAACCGTGTAAGTTAGCAGGGGACTTTATTTTGGATTTATGATGACTTTGCAATGAAGCCTTCCTATCATATGCATAGACCAATTTGATTATCGACATGTAGAACAGCTCAATACTCATTTCCCAAATCTTGGTGTTTCTTTCTTTTACGGGAGAATTGAAGAAAGCAAAACTTTATTGAAAATGTTGGATGCTAACATAAAATTAATAATGGGATGCTAGATCAATGGTTGAAGTCGTAACATGAAGCTTGCTTGTCATTTTTGTTCCATTTTTTCGTTTGCACAATAACAATTAGTAATAGTGACGACAAATAGGTAATTTTCTTTCACAATACAGAATCGATGTACCAGAAACACAAAAGTAATAATCAAGCATACAATCATAAGAACCTTGACTATCTAGTTCGTGTTACTATTTGACAGGATACTATGTAAATAGGTAATTCTCTTTCACAGTACAGAAACGGTGTACCAGGAGGACAAAAATAACAATCAAGCATACTATTATGAGAGCCTCGACTATCTAGTTCATGTCATTATTTGACAGGATACTACATGACGTTACACCATTTCTGTCCACGGTTAATTCTACTTGCGAAACAATGACAATTTGATTTGAGTAGAATGAAGAAAATCTGTTGATAAGTAGCTAGATTTAGTTAAACATTTTCAACAAATCAACAACCAAGCAATGATAATTGCGGGATGAGTATTTTTGTCACTTAGTTGCTGCTCGGTGTTTTCTATCATTCTCTTAGTCAAACTCATTTTCCCTTGATTACTTAAATTTTTGCACTGGAGCAGAAAGCTTCAGCTCATAAGCAGCTTGAAAGAACTCTGCTGCTTGCTGTAATGAACCTTCCATTTTTGAAACCAATCCAAGGTTGAACCAAGCATCGTGGTTTGTAGGTTCTAATCGTAAAGCATTCATTAAAAAACTTCTTGCAATTGGAAGTGATTGCATACCAAGTTTCGTCAACAATTCTGCAGTAGAAATGATACTGGGAACGTAATCTGGTTCTACTGACAATGATATTGAAAAGGAAATAAATGCCTCTCTGTATAATGATTGAGCTTCAAGCATCAACCCTGCAATTGTGCACAGGAATTGCAAATTAGGTTACCATGGGCACAAATACTCAATGCAGACATGAGTTCAACCATAAAAACTTGAACAGACAGGTTCCTTACCTGTAATATGCCAACTTCTTGGAGAAAAAAACTCTATCAATTGGGCCTTGTCAACACAAGTTTTTGCATCGATCAAGGAACCGATATCTGTATAAATTGTAGCCAAATCCTGCCAGGCTTCCATTTCCAACTTCCTTTCTGTTAATGCCTGCTGAGAGGGATGAAAAAGTTAGAAGGGGAATTCTTCTCAAGATTTCAGAGATGAAACTAATATTTACTCAACAAATAATATATATATATATTATAATATATATTGCACCTAATGGTTAATTCCCATTGTTCCACTCTAGGAATAGCTAATCTTTGGACATCCAAAATTAAAAATCTAGCATATAGTTTTAGGAAGAGTGAAGGATGACAGGAGTTTCTTGCAACAGACATTCAAATCCCTTAAGAGAATTACTGTTAAACAAAGTCAGGGGATAACCATAGTTGTCCTAGCAGAAAACAGTGGACAAGGTATTTTTTCTTTTGAATCAACTTTAACATCAGTCTATACAAGGGATGTTAGGGTTCTTCCTTTGAATGTACTACACACCTCTTGCCTGCATGCTTGTTCTCGATTAATGTTATCTTGAAGCCAAAGTTCCTTTTTTGCTTGAATTAGTGCAAGCAAGATCCTATATGTTTCTATTGCTTGCCTGGGTTGCTGTTGAGCAATTTGAAGTATAGCTTTCAATCTCAGAAGATCAAGTTGATCCATCCCCCCGGCCTCATCTAAAGCAAAATCAACTATAGTTTCTGCATCCTTAAACCGATGCTGTCCAGATACTATAAGTGCTAACAGCTGCCAACCTCTCGAACTGCCAACAGTCATGTCTGAGAACATCATTATGTTGTTGTAAGCTGCATCCAGATTCCTTTGAATTGCATTTTCCAGTCCAAGGCTGAATATTGCTTCCAGGTCATCATTTCCATTTACAGCAGCACAGTTTAGAGAGTCCAAAGACTCTCTTTCAAATATACTTCTTTCAGAATCCAGTACAGAAATTCTGGCGGCAGCACCATAGCAGATTCCAAGAAATGTATGGCCTTGACCCAGAAAATGCTCATTTTGATGCTTAGCTAGCTCAATAACTTTACGTGAAAAGTTAATGCCTTCATGAGCATGGCGAGAATCTAGGGAACAGAGTTTTGCTCCAAGCAAAAATGAAGGAAAATGGGGTTTATGGTTTGCTTCAGAACTCCCGCAAGCCTTCCTTAAAAGGTTCAATGCCACCTCATCATGTCCTGCTGCACTAAAACACAGAGCAAGAAAGTACCACCTCTCAGCCCGACTATAGATACCTGGAAGGATCTGCTCTACATGATCTGCAAGTAGCTCAAACATCCCAGTGACTGAAAGTGCAAACGTAAGATGATCCATTATTTCAGCATCCCAGTCTATTTCCCCAATTGCCACCTTGCTCATGAGTATTACTAGCAAATGTATCGCTTCTTCAACACTGTTGGTAGGTGTTGTCTCACCCCACACCTGCAACTGAGAGGATAGGCTAACTTCAACACCGCCATAGAGTAGTGTCGTAGCTAAATCTTTTTGTACAGCAGCCAACCTTTGTGGCTCCAAACTCCATGGCTTGACCAGAGCACGACGATACGCAGCTACAGCTTCATCCAGAAATCCTGCTTTGATCCAAAGCCTTGGAAGTAATTCCAAAGCTTTATGAAACATCTCTTTCAACTTACAATCTTCGCCAATACCCTCAGGTATTCCATTAGGAAGGGCAGATTCAACTGTATCAAGAATTATTCTGCACTCCTTTGCAGCCTCTGTAAAATTTATAAAGCACTAAACTCATCGGAATTGGCACCCGAAACCTCTCATCCTTAATAATGAAGTTAAATTCAAATAGAGTAACGTTCATGATCTCATATGCAAAAATTCAATTGCACAATTTAACATAGAAGATATTGGAAGTAGTTCAATTCAAGAAAAGGTAATATAATATAAAATTAGTTACCAACCAATGCATTCCCCAAGCTCCTCCAATGACCTTGCTTTAAGCAAAATTGCCTCAAGAAGCAGGCTAACAGAGTGCAATGACATCACATTTGAAACAACGATATCTGCCTTGGAACGTGGTTTCCTCTGCTTGGTTCTTTCAGCAATAGCCTTGATCATTCTCAGGGTCAAACCCTTGATGTCTATACCCTGAAACACTTGAAGTGCAGCATCGAAATTCCCTCTTTGGTATTCAAGTCTCCCCAACAAAGCCCTAGCCTCCTGGAATCCATTCAAAACACACATGACACATATAAACCAAAAACAAATTCACACGGACACACAAACACAAGATGATTGTTCTATTTTAAGCAATGCTCAGAAGTATGCGGTTGCATTAACTACTCAGAAAGAGAATTTTACCACCTATAGTAATCTAAATCAACTCGAACACGATTACCCATATAAGAACAAATTATTAGATAATGCAGGATTATCATGCTTAGATGGTCTCCATTAATCTCTACAGTATCAGAACCCGAGTAGTTCAATTTAAAAAATAAAATTAGTAGCACTCAAATACTTCTTATCAAGTAGAAGATTAGTTGAATCATCATAGTTAGTTGCGGACCGTACAATAATTTCTCTAGTAAAACATGCACAAGGTATCCTAAAAAACACTAACGGAAAAAAGTAATCGAAATGCATTGGTATTTGGCACTACCAACCTCATAGTTTAAGGAAAGAGCTTCTTTAAGCGTAGATTCAGCTTGTTCTACTTGCGCTTCATCGAATTTAGGTTCCCATTCCCCGGTGGTCCTGGAAGAGAGCCCGCTAGCGGAGAAATCCCTGGTGGCGAGGGAGTCCGGCGACTGCGGCGGCTCTTCAAATTTGAACTGCTCACCGGAAGAACAAGCGCACAACATCTTCTCCGGTCACTCCGCCCTCAACGCACACCTTTTAAGAAACGCGTTTCCGTTAGTGCAAAAGCAATTGACAAAGTAAATGAAACGAAGAACAGCGCGATTGTTGGTGTAACGTGCTTTACATTACAGTAATCGAGATGGAGACATGAGAGAAGAGGATGGTGAGAAAAAGTGAAGAGGACAAAAGGTTGTGAAAAGGGCGAGACATGGAACTTGAACAGTGCATTGGACTCACCAGTGTTTGCTCGGATTCCGATAATTTCAACTAACTTTACCCATTCGTCAACACAGGGACCAATCCCCAGGTTCTTGTGCAAATCCTAATCCGAGATCTGCAAAATTCAACTTTATTTTTTCTGTTTATTCTGTGAGTCGTAGAATAATAATAGGCACAGTAATGAGAAGCAATGCTGCTGCCGGAGCCTTTCGTCTTTCAATTTTGAACTATGAAGTTGGTTAGTTTGGCATTTGAGAGTTGGAGGTTTGGCGTTCAAATATTTTTTTGTTTTCAGTTTTTAAAAGAAAGCAACAAAATGCGAGGAATGTTGAAATTGAAAATTGTAAACGAGGGTTGCACTGGGACCACCAAAGTGAGGCCTACGCTGGACGCTATTGGAAGGGACAAAATTGTCAGATACATACAAAAGGAAATAAGGAGAAATAGATAATAAAAACAGAGCTAAATATTAAATAAATCGATACCGTTTGGGATTGGTTTGTTTATTTTAGAAAATCACATTTTAATTTTAACTACGAAACTAAGACACATCTCTTAAATGATGTTGGTGTAGAATATTTATATCGGATACTAATACTTGTATAACATTTGTAGAACATGTATATGTGAAGTGTCAAATTCAAAAAATATTTGTTGAATTTTTAACAATTCTAATACAATTTTAACATAATTTAAAAAAATATTTTTAAAACCTCAGTATCTGTTTGTTTCTAGCCGCAGAATGGTAAAGAAAGTTGAATTGTAGGAAAAGTTGAAAAAACGAAAAAATAAAAGCATCAAAACACAAAAAAAGAGACAATTCTTTGGTTTAAAATTTTCTCATACTTGTGAAGAGATTTGTGGGGAAAGATGAATTAACATTATTTTTGTTTTAAAAAGTTAATAAATTACATCCATGTAAATTATATTTCAAAATATATATATATATATATATATATATATATATATTACATTTATAATTTCTTTATTAATTATTAATATTAATTTGTATATTATAAAAAAATAAATAATAAACAAAATATTAATTTTAATTATTAATACGTATTTTTATTTTAATTTATTTTTATTCTAAAATATATTTCTAAATTCTTTTATATTAAATTATTTTATAATTTTTTTAAAATTTATTATTTATCAAATTTGTAAACTTGTATTTTAAATATTTTTAAAAAATTAAAAAATTTCACACAACTATCACATCATTCACAAAATTCAATAAACTTTCCTCACAAATCTACTCTAATATACCCCACTCCAAACAACTTCACTTTCCTCTCAAATCACTTTAAATTCACTCCCTCAAATCTCTTCCCCAATCCAAACACACCCTCAAAGTTCTTGTATACTTTTTTATTATGATTATAAAAATAAGAAACAAATCTTTTTGAATCTGTTATGAAAAACATCTTTTTGCTCTAAAAAATAATCTGAAATATACTTGTGCACGTAAATCTTTATTGTCAATTTTTATAATTTATAATTATATAATATATAGATTTGTATCCCCGTATCCTAAATTTTAGAGATTATACGTATCTATTTGTCCGTATCAGTGTCTGTGTTTGTGTTACATAACTTTTAACACAATTTTTTTAGTATTTTTGTAAGTTTATATTCATAAAAAAAATGCTCCAGTTTGTGAATTTGACGTGTTATTATTTTTTATTTTAATAAATTTAATCATTCATGAAAAAAAGTGCATAACTAGCCTTTCTTTAACAATACGTGAAGAGAATATTCGTTCTTGGTTCTTGTAAAACTTACTTAACCCCTCACTAATTTTAAAACTACACTGAAGAATTATTCATTACTTTCTTATCATTCCCTTCCGCTTTCAATTTAAGCTTTATATGATATCCTCCTTTACGTACTTTTTATTTTACAAAAATAAAAAATAAACAGTGTATCTCTCTTTCATCGGACATTAATATTTGTTTCATCATATAGTTATTTAAAATATAAAAAAGGTGTTAATAATAATAATAATAAAAGAATATAAAATCATAATACATTAATGAAATAATAAAGAATGTAGTATTATTGATATAGAGTCGGAATTATTATTGTTAAATAGGATATATTATGATATTATAAAACTAAAAAAATAACATGATAAGATAAAAAAAAACAAGATAAAGTAATGATAATAAAGATAGCAATAAAAATGAAAATAGTTATAATAATAATAAATAATAATAATAATGAATAGAAGGAATAAATTTGATAATAATAGTACTAATGATAACCACATTAGTGATAATTAATAATGAAAAGATAAAGACAAGGAGAAGTTATTTACAATGCTACACACCAACTTTATATATGATGGTGAAATGATAATAAATAATAATAATGATGATGAAAAAATTACAATAATAATAATTTTGATAAAAATAATAGTAAAAGTTTTGACCATAATAAAAGTGATGAAAATTGTTTTAAAAAAAATTATTAGAATGACTGTACTAACGTGATTTCTGTTATAACGAAGATGAAAATGATAACAGATATAATGTAGGTAGAGATGGTAAAAAAAAAAAAAGAGATGATGATATAGTATGAGAGTAACGTATTGTTTTCTTACCCAACTCCATCATTCGAATTAGAAATATAACTACGTTAATAGAAAATGATTAATAAAAAGATGAAAAAATATCACGTACTGTTGGTGCACAGGACAATTAATTATAACAGAATATGATAATTATAGCAGCCTTAAATTTTATATCTTGACCACCAAATAAATCTTATGAATTAACTGAGAAGATACATTTAAGTAAGATATATCATTACATTGAGACAAAACAAAATGTAAGATAATTTTCAATTCTATCTTGTATCTATACTATATTATATTATAATGTCTTGATACTATAGTATAGATCATGATAGTTTTCACACTATCATTTTTTTTCATACTCTTACTTAATAATCAATAATATTATCATTTTATCTTAAATTTTTGTTTGTATTTATTTTATTAGTTAAATATAATATATTTTATTGTTAAAATGAGTTATAAGGTGAAAGTAAAAGAAAAAGATGAATGCCAAAGAATTAGTATTGTATAATATAATAGGATACAAATATGCAAATATGATAAGAACAATATAAACATAAATTTTATTTTGTGTGAAAAATGAATAATGGTAGTGATAATGATTATGGTTTGTGGCAAGTATGTGGGCGATGATACCGAAAATAGTAATTACAATAAAAATAAAATAATAAAGATAAAATAAGAATGTAAGTGACAATTAGATTATCAACAATAAAGTAATTATTTTAAAAAATAAATGATAAAAATGTTATTGTTTTAATAATTATGTTGTAATTGTTGTTACTAACAATAATAGTGATATAATAATAATATATATATATATTATTATACCGTTAGAAAATCTACGTTCACGCAATATATTATACTTGTCAAACATACTTAATATATATACACATTTCATATCTAAATAACTAGGTTAAAGTATTATGTCAGACTTAATACAAGATTAATATCATCATAAACATCTTAAAAGTTCAAAACACTCTAAATAGGTTTATTGCATTCAAGTTAATTATGCATTTAATAACAATTAATATTCAAATCACTGTAGATCGAGTCCTAATTTGAGTATTGAAATATCTTTTGCATGTATCTCATCACTGACTAAGATGAGAATTGAAGTAAAAAAATGAACCCATCAGAAATTAACATAAACAAAGATCACAAAGGACTTCTTTCCTACCCATATAAGAACATGTATGATAATAAAAATAACAATGGTGATAATCAAATAAAAGTGCACTAATTGAAAAAATAAGAAAAATATGGAAGTGGAACAAAGTTCATATTAAAATTGCTCAAAAAATAAAACTGAAAAAAAGGAAAATTGGTGCGTTTATTGAATTAAACTATTATGTAATTTTTTTTTAATATTTTGCATGCTTTGTTTCAAGATATACATTATTGAATCATCCTACATTGTGCTATGAAGGAAATTCCTATTCGTTTTTTCTTCAAAATTTTATGAATTAGCTATACATAATATTCTAGTATATTTATTTGATCAAAATTTCATTGAATACATTATTCCTACCTCATTTCGAATCGCAAATATAAAAAGGGTAAATTTTTTAAAAATATAAGTAAATGAGCAAGTGGTGTTTAAAAGTATAACTTGGAAACACACAAAAAAGTTGTGTTAGAAGACTTTGATTTGCCATGTTTTAATGCATGCTTTCATTTTGTTTAACACACGAAGAAGTCAGATGTTTTAAAATGTGATTTTCTTTATTACTAGAAGTCACTCATGTATATATATATAAGTGCACAAAACATATAGAGAAAAGAGGATAGTGACTAGACATAACAAATATTATATGATAATAAACAAATAACCCACTCCCCTTCAAGAAGTTAACCATGTGCCAGAAAAATACCTCCAAGTTTGATGCAACATCTTTCTCGTTCCACCAACCATCTCAAACAACTTTTATAAACACATTCATGATAAATGAAACTATAAATGGTAGAAAGAAAGAAAAGTTATTCCTTTGGAGATGCGATTTGAACCAATAAGAATATGGAATCCACACAACCACACTGTATATTAAGATAAAACAAAAGAAAGAAACAAACTTTAACATCTTTGCTTTTTAAGCAAGTAAAGTTATGAGAGTTGATGCAACATTATTCTCCTCAATCAAACTAATAATTAAATTGACAAGAAGCAAGGTAATCATACCCACAAAGTCCTGTCAATCAGTACTTTTCCTTTTCACAACTTTTCATATAACAAGTTTCTAAAATCTACCTATAAATACACACTTTTATTCTCAATGATGCGACTTCTTCATATATACACATATATAAGAAGGTGAAATCGTACATAAAATCACAACATCTTCATTAAAATTTTAAAAAACTTTGCAAGCTAAATTTTACATTGAAGTCTAATTTTATTTATTTTAAAGCTGTAATTTCAACATGATTTATCTATTTGAATATTTTTTACAAAATTTATTATGATAAATTTTAAAAAAACTACTCCATAATATACTTTCTTTGTGTCCGGACTAATCATATGTTTTATACATCATGGTTTAAAGAGTATATTCAATATTTTTTTAAAAAAAAACTTCTATTAGTAAAAACATTATTTTAACAAGTCTTATAAATATAATTTTAAATTAAAAAATATTATATAGAATTTTTCTAAATTAATATTTACAAGTTTTACAATTAGAATACTATTTGTAATAATGAGGAATTTGTATACGAAACTTTTATCTATCTTAATTTTTAAAAAAATCATAATTCTAAAGTTAAACCTATTTATTATGATGCATGAGAAGAGTAAAATTCAGCAGCGGAGGCTAAAAAGCTGGAGGAAGAGGGAATGGGAAATGAATTTTTTTGTCAGAGCATTTTTTTAAATGATTAATGATATTTTGACACCCTACTCCACTTTACACTTATAATAAAATATTAATATTTATAATAAAAGAAATTAAAAAAAATAAAACAATGTTTTTAATAAAAATATAGACAAAATGTAAAATATTTAAATAATTTTTAAAATTAAAATAATTAAAATATGAATATCTAGTGGAGTGTAGGGCGGAACAATGGGATAAAAAAAATCATTTTTCTTTTTAAATTTCACATTCCTCCTCCCACTTTTCCTTGTCTCCTCTTTTCACTTTCTTTCTCTTTCAATTTCATCTTCTTTCCTAACCATAAAACTTGTATTGATTTGATGTTACTTAAACTTTAAACAATAAAATAAGTTTTTTATTGACAAAATATTTGACTAGATACACTTTTACCAATCAGATTATGCTCTTTTAAAAGCATTTACGTATTATAACTTAAAATAAAACTAAAATAACAAACCAGGTGAATGTTTTTTAATTCTTATTGTTGGCAGAAAAAAATTAAGTGGATAAAAATAGAAAAGAAAGAAAGAGGTGATAAGTCTGATGAATTTTAAGGATAGTAATGGTGTTACCGAAGAAAGTGTAGGATAACAAGACTATAGAAAGACGAAGAAGGTTAGAGTCAGATATGAAAAAAAAGGCAAATAAATGACAAATTTCATGGGAGTTAAAACCCTAACCAGTGTGCACACGGAAGAAGAAAGTGTGTAATTAGCGTTTTGATGACACACGTAGGTGTAAAATGGGGGAGTGTAGATAGTAATTTCAAACCTGAATTGAGCAGAACGATTTGAACAAATTGGGCCGAAAGGCGGAGTCCAGTTGAGATTGCTGCAACGTCATCGTGCACATATCTGTTGGAGAGGACAAAGATTATGCGGGAGAAAATTAAGCGGAAAACAGAAATAGAAGTGTGAGAAGAGAAGAGAAGAGAAGAGAAGAGAAGAAAAGAGAAGAGAGGCAGAGAGTGTGATAATTGTGATCGAGTTGAAATCAATCAAAGATGCTCCGAACATGCATACGCATGTGTGGAAGCAGATCAGAGACAGAGAAGGTGGGAGAGTGCATGCGAACCATTTCGCCAATAGCATAAAATCCTATCGCACTTCGCAGCTCCAATTAGCGAATCACAAAGACATCGTGTCCCCTCACAAGGGCGCTATCAACTCCCTTCAGGTACATACTCCAACTCACTCTCCTTCCACCGTCAATTCAAATCCCCACCTCCTTTCCACGCTTTCCAATTTCACCGTCAAATCAGATTGATTCGACAGAGGGAAGGTATCTGCTCTCCGCCGCCTCCGATGCCTCGGTAGCCGTCTACGACGTTCAACGATCCGCCTCCGCCGCTTCCGAAGCAGCGGCCGCCTTCTCCAAACACAGGTGCTTATTTGTCGTTGACAAGCAGCACCGACAGGCCCACAAATATGCCGTCTCCACAGCCATATGGTATCCCATTGACACCGGTTTGTTCGTCACTGGCTCATACGATCACCACATTAATGTTTGGGATACCAATACCACCCAGGTCACTATCATATTTTCGCTTTTAATCTATTTAATTGCAATGCACTTATTTAAACGGCATATTGGCTGCTAGTACTGATGCTTCTACTGCACACGATTTTGTAATAATCATTTTAAAAGTTGATATTTAATAGGCTCAGAGTGTATGTATGGAAACTAAACTCTTAATTTAAATTAACTTGTTCACTGAATTGTGCAGGTGGTGGTGAACTTCAAAATGCCGGGAAAGGTGCATAGGACTGCAATGTCCAATTTGTCAACTTCTCACATGCTTATCGCTGCTGGCACTGAGGATGTCCAAGTTCGCCTCTGTGATATTGCTTCCGGGGCTTTTGCTCACACTTTGTCCGGTCACCGTGGTATGTCAAGACTTTTATCTTTTATTATTCCTTCTTCTTAGTTTATTAATTTACGCATGGCTTGTTGGCTTTCTGGTTATAATTTATTTGACTGAGGTTCAGTTGTGGATCATTTGGTTATCACTTGTGTAAACTTACATGTTTGTACGGTATGGTATGGTTCTGTTGCGTGCTTCTTACAGGAAGTATTAACATATGCTGTCGGCCAAATGATTTCGCAATTTAGATCTAATGTTGCGCCAGAAAGTAGATAGATTTCTGAGTGCTTATTGAAAGAAGGTTTTGTGTCAAATGTTTTCTGTGATGACAGATGGTGTAATGACTGTTGAATGGTCTAATTCAAGTGAATGGGTATTGGTTACCGGGGGATGTGATGGTGCAATACGATTTTGGGACATCAGGCGTGCTGGCTGTTTCCAAGTTTTAGATCAATCTCAGACTCAGTTTGGAAGGCGCCCACCTATACTCAAACGGTCCACGATAACTAAGGTTTTAATTTTTTTTTCTATTTTCTTCTTTTAAGATTAGCATTTCCTTGTGTTATTGCAGGTCATGAATGTTTTAATATGGTTGCTGAAATATATCTAGTTTTGTTTTTTTGAGTATTTATGGTTTTCTTATAATCCCAAAGCCTTATCACTCACAGGATTCAAGTACAAAAATGCGAGGTGCCCAAAAGAAACATGCTAATGGAAGTGGTAGCAGACAACATCCAATTGGCAGAGTTCCATCCAAGGGACCAATGAAGCAGAGGTTACATCCTGGAATGCTGTCTACCCAGGATCGGGCGACTGCTCATTATGGTGCTGTGACAGGGTTAAAGGCAACAGAGGATGGCATGTATCTACTAAGTGCAGGTTGTTCATTAGTTATTTGATAGTAGATTTGTAGGAATTATCCACGCAATAATGATTTGATATGGGACTCTGTATTAAACTGTTTCTCACAATTTGTTAAAATTCTGTTCGTATGTAAATTCTTTCTATCCGTATTATGTGCTGCTGCATGACAGGGTCTGATTCAAGATTAAGGTTGTGGGATGTTCAATCTGGTTGCGACACACTTGTGAACTTTGAAACAGTTCGTCTGCAAATAAATAAACCTCTTCAATTAGCCACCACTCAAGATTCAACCCTTGTTTTTGTTCCGTGCATGAGATCTGTGAAAGTATGTCTCTCCTGTGTATTATTTAGATGTACAAATGCAATGAGGAACACTGATCTTTGTTTTGAATTATTTAGGCATTTGACATGTGGTCTGGGAACACCTACACAATATTACGTGGCCACTATGAATGTGTGAACTGTTGCTGGTTTAATCAACAAGATCAGGTATGTTCATGTCCAAGAGGTGGTGGTCTGTTTTCTTTTCCTATTCTTTTTTAATCAGTCTATCTGGTTGGTTACATTGTCCAGACTCCCAGGATAATATGTAAATTTCTTATAATTTTTATTAATTATCTCAACAGCAAAGCTCTCATTAATTAGTCCATTCAAAATAACCCAAACTTCCATGCACTATTTAATGATTTTCCTTGTTGTCACAGGAACTGTACACTGGTGGAAATGATAGACAAATTCTAATCTGGTCACCTGCTAGATCAATTGATGTACACATTTTGAATCAATGTTGTTGGTGTTGTGATTGTCAT
Organism: Phaseolus vulgaris; assembly: GCF_000499845.2. NCBI lineage: Eukaryota > Viridiplantae > Streptophyta > Magnoliopsida > Fabales > Fabaceae > Phaseolus > Phaseolus vulgaris. Next base: position 12,376,688 of record NC_023751.2, on the reverse strand, counting down.
GCATATATGCTAGAGAGACTTCCATTTTGTCTTTGTCTGACCTCATTGAAATAAATTGCAGGGTGAAGGACCTGCTGAGGATCAGGATAGCTGGAGTAGTTGAATCTTGCCTCCATATGTGTAACAACTTTCTCTTGTTCATCTTCTTCTGCCCCTTCTGATATATGCTTGTGAGATTTGTAGAGGTAGGCTTGTTCTGATTTTGGTGAAACGTTTTAAAACACAAAAACTGTATACTAGTAGCCATTATTTGTGTAGAATATAACTTTTTGTGTCACCTTTTATCATTTCATCAGTGTAAATTGAATTGTCTCCTTGTTGTAAGTTGCAGTATAAACTCATTTTTCATTTTTCATAATGTTTTTTTAATAAAATGTTGTGTACATATGTGCGGACTCAAACCTTTATATTGTTCCAGCTGATAGTATCTTACTAGAAGAAAAAAAAAGGCTTCATCAATTAAGCCCTTGAAAAAAGAAAAATGTCAATAACCATGTAATTGTTTAATAATTTATCTGATAGTTTTATGATAGATAATAGTTCTTTATTGGACGCCAGCTTGAAATATTTGCGCACTGAGAAACTGAGTGGTAACTCTGCAAGTCTAAGGATTATGATTCGATTCAAGCGAGCATGGCTAAAGGGATAAAAAAGGACGCAACATCAACTAGTGAATAGTATTGTCTGTTGCTGTTCGCATCACAGTATTTCAAATACATGAATGCATTTACTGTTAGGAAACTCCCATTTCTTAATATATACTTCAGATATTTAATTTGTCATGCATAACTTTTAGTGATGTTAGGTAACCCATAGACTTCCCACATTGATGTGGATTTGATGACTAAATAATTGTATTTTTCCATTTTGTAAATTCTAGAAATTCCAATTGGTCAATATATAAATTGATTAAGGGTCTCAATATATCAAGTTATAATATGATATTGAGTAGCTATGAACAATTTTTTTTTAACAAATACATACACCTTTGATTTTTTTTTATCTCTTTCTTCTTAATAGATCATATTTCTTTTGAAACGTCTCACTTCTTTTTTTATTCTTTCTCTAGGTGTTGGTTGACATTTTACGTGACATTTTCCAATAATTTTGGGTCTCCGTAGGATAAAGGAAGGTCCTCACAGAAGAATTATGACGATTTTGGTTAACAAAGACATTCACTTAAGTGATCAATTAGTGTAAAGAGTTCACAACAATTTTGCTATCAATTAAAATAGATCCAAGTAAATGCCTAAATCTCTAAATTATTGATAATTTGGCCTGATCCTCTTGCTATTTCATTTTAAGGATAACAAGGTGTGTTACCTAGATTACATATTATGTATAAGAAGGTTCCCAGCAGTTATTATAGACATTAGGGATGTAAATTAAAGACAGATATTAACAGCAAATGCACTGCGTTCCAGTGTAATAGTGTCATGTCAATGTTTTCAAGTTACTATCAATGCTTAATACATGCAATATTGGATCATATATAACAGCATTTCTATTACAAGATATCGTAGTCAAAGGTCTTAAATTAAATCTAATGTAGGAATCTTTATAAGAAATTTTATAAAAACGTATTGTCGTGGCATTGAAAAAGTTTTAAATTTAAGATATTGGATTTTTAAGAATAAAAAATAACTATAAATCTTATCACAACTAAATTTTTTAAATTGTAAAGAGATAACATTTTTTTTATAATTAAAGTTGTTTAGAAAGTAATATATAACACTTCTCTTAAGATAAAGGATATAGATTATATAGTATAAATTAGGTTTGAGTTGTTAAGAGCTTTGTAAAATGATTGAATTTAATGAATTAAGTACAAATTTCCTTAGACAATAATTTTTCTTGAATAAAATAACAGAATTTTCATTTTTTGTTCTTTTCGTGAAACATAGAATTGAAGTATTGTGAAAATCTATTCATTATGACAATACATCCTCCTTTACTAGATTTCACAAAATTTCAGTTTTTAAATATTCATACCAATTCACAAGTGAATCATATCATCATTTTATATTGAATTTCAACACTAGATCAAACAACGGTATTTTGGTATATTGTTATTTGCTTTTGCAAGAAAAGATATCCCCTCAAATAAAGACACAATATCCTATGAAAAAATTTGCCCATTTAACATTAAAATACCAAAGATAGGTACTTTCTCTATCTTCATATGGTAAACCTTGTCCAGAAGTCTTTTTTGAGGCATTTGAGGATGAGAATGATAATATTCCATTGATAAATTCAAGAAATCTACATATGACATGAATTTAGAATCAATGATTCATGTTTCTGTCAAGATATTTAATGCATATTTTGTTGTTGGTGTGGAGAAAAGAGAAAAATTATTGGAGGTGAACTAGTGCACATATAACAATGGTTATACTCAAAACCTTGATCACAAGTAACTTATAAGATTAATTACTAATATGACTATCATTATCGTAACTTATGGCAGCGATTCCGACCTTAGTAGGTCCAAATCAATAAATAATAATGTGAGAGACATTATAATTATCATTATAACAATCATTATTATTATTTTTATTATTTTTATTACTATGACTTTAATTTTGGATTCCTAAAATTTAGCTAGAAATTCATTAAAGAGGATGTTGCGTTGGCAGTGAAAGATTTTCAGGCAAATGGTAAATGGTCCTAAGATCAAATGCGTCTTTTTTATGCTTGATTCCTAAAATTTTTTTGTATGCTCTTGATTTTACATACCAAACAAATTAATGATGTCTTTCACAAGGAAATGGTTGGTGTCACAAAAACAAAATTCTATGGTAGAGGTATGGATATATTATGTACATGTTCATAATGCACCGGTGAGAAAAGTTGAGAGAATTATCCTTATCCTTAGTTTTAACCGTCTTGTTGAAGTTATTTAATTAAGACTTTTTCATTATATGTATTGACCAAGTCGGTATAAGTTATATCAATACATCATAATTTAATTAGCTTATATTTCAAAATTTATCCAAACTATATATTAATTTCATTTACAACTAATAGGATGTAGGAGTTAGTGTTTTTTCATTCCTTTCTAATTTTTTTTATTTAATTTAAAACTAATGAATTGTTGGAAATAACAATCTTAGAAAAAATCATCATTATTAAATAGCTATAAATGGGAAAAAAAATATTATGTACAACCTAATCAACGTAAATTAATGTTAAAAATAAAATAAATATAATATTCTATTTTGGAAATATCAACTAATCTTAAATTTAAATACCTAATGAAATATGTTTGAAACTATAAACAAAATTTTAGTCTCTTGAACCAACAAAGAGTATACAGAACGGTTGTATTTCACGTGGTGATCTATGCTCCTACCCTTCCCTACACCAATCAACATTAAACCTGAAAATTGCCCTGAAGCAGTGACGCAATGGTACTATGTTAAACATTTAGTATTGCTATACTAAAAACTAGGGTTGCCATAAAAAAATTTATGCCTTCATTCATATTGGTTAGTTCCTATACGACGACTTAAGGGTCATGGCCTTACAAGTAAAGCAACTGCGTATAATATTGCGTAAAATAATTGCATATAATAATTGCGTATAATTTGATAATTATTATTTTCTTAATACATCACGGTCAAATAACAGAAGAAAGTGGAACAGGAATTCTTACCAGCCAAGAAACATCTATGTTCTTTATTACAACGCAAAGTCAGGTAAAGGCTGCATCAAAGAAAACGGAGATTGTAATGAAACCTTCAAAATCTTTAAGAAAACAACTCTCCATCCCCAATACCCTACGTCTTTACAACCAAAAAAGTAAACAAGAGAATCCAGAAAGAGAACGTCTTCTCAACCAAAAAAAAAGGAAAGAAAAGAATTCAAAAAGAGAAGCGGTGTCCTCTAATTTGTTTTGAATCGAGTTAAGCTTGGATGGTGTGATCATCTCTTGGATGGTGGTTTGGGAGCTAGGATAACAATGAAAGCACCAAAATGTTAGAACTTTGTTACTGCTATACTAAAAAGTAGCACAAATTTTTTGTCTTCATTCATATTGCTTAGTCCTATATAAGGACTTAAGGGCCATGGGCCAGGAAGCACACCAGCAGCGTGCGTTGCGTGATTCTACTGTGTTTTTTGCACTTGACTGGGTGGACAGTTGACCGGAAGAGAACTTCGATTCGCCCGGCCAGCAGGCGGGCGGCGTGAAGTAAAGATGAAACTGGAAAATAACATACTAAATAAAATGACAAAAAAAAAAGCATGGGCTTAATCCAAAATCTTTCACCCAATTGGGTTGTTTTTTTTGGGTCTTGTGCTTATGTAATTACTCATTCTAACCTACTACCTCACATCATATAAGAAATGATATAAGATTGTACGTAAAATGAAGAAGATCTCTTATTTTATAAGACCATGTACAATATATGAATACTCCTCCAAATCATAAGTTAATTAGGTAGAGATCCACTAATCATGGATTCTATTATTATTAAATTAATTGCATATCATTGCGTATAATATTACGTAATTTGATAATTATTATTTCTTTAATACATTACTGCCAAATAACTGGAGAAAGTGGAGTATGAACTTTCCTTACAAGCCACGTTTTGTTGAAAAATTTGGTATGCTGAAAAGAAAGAAAAATGGGAACGAAGAGGGCATCCATCACACAAGACTAGTTCACCACCGTAACGACAAACGACATACAAATGTTATCATTTCGATAACCACCGACACCCACTTCCTCTTCTTCCACAAATCCGTTTTGCTGAGAACTCAACTTGCTTTCGTTTTGAATCAAAACTTCAACTCCATCTAAAATAAGATAATCTTCACAGTCTCTATTGCAGAACCAATTCCCTTTACCAACATCGTCTTCTTCCTTTTCCATCTCGATATGTACTGGTGCTGGAGCTTTTAAACGCCCAATATGTATTTCCCTCACACTGATGACAAATTAAAACACTTGTTCACACCCACATTATGAGCACAATCATCTTTGCATCTAGGTCGCCTGCATATTTTGCAAAAACAAACACGACATAACCAATCACCATCAGGAACATGGGTTAAACCTAAACACCTTAGGTGGAATGAAGAGGGGCATCCATCACACACCACTAGTTCACCACCGTAACGACAAACGACACAAATGTTATCATTTCGATAACCACAGTCACCCATCTCCTCTTCTTCCACACACCCGTTTTGCTGAGAAAACATGACTTGTTTTTGACAATCTAATAATGATCTTCCATCTTCCAAGAAAATGCTTGAATTTGGTTTGTGGTGTTGTAAAGACTCAGAATCTAGTGTCTCACTTTCTTGCCTCATTTTTATGATTAACCGCGCAGACTTACCTCTTCTACCAATACCCTATAACTCTCCATGTAGAGGAAATATATAGAAGTGTATGGAGACTTTCTCCCTCCAAATTATAAATTAATTATGTAATAATACACTAATCGTGAGATTCTATCATTATTAAATTAATTGCATATAATTGCGTACAATATCGTACAATAATTACATATAATTTGAAAGTAGGTGAGACTTATCTGAAAGTTTCATCTTGACAAAATCAAATGATTTTGTCCAAGTGTCTATCGCATTGTACGAGGAAGGCAGAACCAACCTCTCCACCCCCAAGTAGGTTAACAGTTTTTCAATCTCATTCATCAAGATGGCACACATCCCTTGTCTTCTACCGCAACCCTCTTACCAAAAATCCTTACAGTAGCAACAGAAACCACCTCCTTATCCTCTCGAGAACCACAGTATAAAAACCACGATAATTCAAGCACAACGTCAGTTATCACATCTATACCAGAAAAAAACATCAATGACTGGATCGAAACTCCCATGTGTTGAAAATTATGTTTTTTAACTGCAAATAAATGCACATAAGTGCAAGTGATATTTTATGATTCTGTTTTAACGGTTGATTTAATATTTCTAGGTAACTGCTCATTAAATTAGTTAAGAGTTTGTTACGTACTATAAATGTAATTGTTAGCAAACATAATAAAATATCTTCCTCTTTCCTCTGATTTATTAAAAAAAAAACGAACACCATGCAATACATCAAGAGCTGCACTCAACTTACTTTCGTTTTGGCTCAAACCTTCAACTCCATCCAAGTAAGATAATCTTCTCCATCCCTTTTCATCGCCTTCAACAACGTAAGATTATATGAAGCAACATCAATAGTTTTTCCAAAAGCTCATGCAGAAAAATATCTCTACTGCAGAACCAATTCCTTTACCAACATCGTCTTTTTTGTTTTCCATCTTGGTATATGCTGGTGCTTTTAAGCACTCAATATGTTATTCTCCCTCACACTGATGACAAACTAAAACAGTATGAGCACAGTCATCTGGTGAAACCAAGAGGGCATCCATCACACAACACTAGTTCACCACCGTAACTACAAACAGCACAAATATTATCATTTCGATAACCATAGTCACCCATCTCCTCTTCTTCCACAAACCAGTTTTGCTGAGAACTCATGACCTCTTTTTGACAATCTAACAATGACCTTCCATCTTTCAAGAAAATGTTTGAATTTGGTCTGTGGTAATCTAGTGTCTCACTCTTTTGCCTCATTTTTTTAATTGACCGCACGGACTTACCTCTTCTACCAGTCATAGGAGTAAAGCCTTCTCCTAATTCATCATTATTATCATCCTTTTCCTTTACTTGCACAACCTGATTCTCTTTGTAGATTCTCTTGTTTCCTTTTTTGGTTGAAACAAAAACTTTGTTTTCTCGAAGATTTTGAGGGTTTTCTTTGCAACCGTCTTCTTCGATGCAGCCTTTACATGCCCTTAACAGATAAATGTAATTCTTGCCACTAGGTGATGTGTAACGCAACTCTCAAAATTTCCAACCCAGATAAAGAAGATGTTTATTGGCGTGTAAGGAGAGTTCCCTGCGCAATGTACTCTTTCTCCTGTTATTTGGTAGTGATGTGAGGTAGTACCATTGCATCACCTTCAAGGAAATATTCAGGTTCAATGTTGATTGGTGGAGGCAGAAGGTTTGGAGCCATAGATCACCACCGTGAGAGGGAAGACAGCAGTACACTCTTAATCTTCGTGTAATCTAAAAAACCTTAATTTTGTTTTGTGGTTCACATACCAAGGGACTAATATTTTGTTGGAAAATATTTTAACACCCTCTATGCCTTACACACTATTGACACTGCACTTGGCTCTGAATGGTGATGTGGCAAAGGGTATTATTGTAAAGTCAGGGTTGGTGATCTAGCAAGGATAATTTTGTAACATTTGTAATTATTGGTGGAATAATTTTTGGGAAAGGTTTTCGTAAGGATTAAAATTTGGCTTTAAGAGAGAGCGCGCGGGAGTAGGGTTTGAGAACGGAGTGAGAATTTGGACTTTGTCATGACGGCGGTGTTGGAATCGGGCGGTTGCTGGTGCGGTGGGTAAGCGAAGTGTTAGAACGAAGAAACCAGGTTTGTTGATATGTAAGTGGCATTCGTCGGAGGGTTTAGGGTGTTCATGGGGGTAAGCGTCATTCGTCGGAGGGTTTAGGGTATTCGTCGGAGAGTAAGCGGCAAAATGTTGAAATAAAACGCAAACCGAAATCGAACGTTAATGAATTGTTGATTTGTTGTTGTGTGCATTAATGGTTGTTTGTTGGACCATGGTAGGATCGTGGGTGGGAGTGGGTTTGAGTTTGTGGCACATGTTCATGCTGTGAATAGGTAACCAGTTTTTTGAACTTGGATAATCACTTTTCCGGTTCAGCGAACTCCAAAAAAAGACAAGGCAGCGACAATTAATTTCACCTACATTTGAAATGTTACCGCGGTTATCACTACCAACTGCGATAAAACACCAGTTTTTTGAACCTGGGTAACCACTTTTCCCGTTCACCTACATTTGAAATGTTACAGCGGTTATCACTACCAACTGCTGTAAAGCACCATTGTGGGTGAGATTGAGTTTGGTTTTGTGGCACATGTCCATCCTGTGTATAGGTAAACCAGTTTTTTGAACTTGGGTAACCACTTTTTTGAACCTGGGTAACCACTTTTCCCATTCAGCGAACTCCAAAAAGAAACAAGGTAGCGACAATTAATTTCACCTACATTTGAAATGTTACAACGGTTATCACTGCCAACCGCTGTAAAACACTCCACTGAAAACTTTTGTCATGTCGACACCAAAATTATTTGTCGTGTCACCACCACGACGCCATGCCTATGCCACTTGTGCAGCGTCAAAAGTAAGTGTGTAGGGTGCAGAGAGTGTTAATACATCGGGACCCTATTTTGTTTTATTTTGATTGTTTCAAAAAGATTTCATTAAGTCTTTTTAAAATTTAAATTTAAGATTACTCCATATTTTCAAGATAGAATATTATATTTATTTTATTTTTAACATTAATTTGACTTGATTAAGTTGTATAGAATATTTTCTCCCATTAGTTTCAAAATAAAGAAAATAATAAAAATTTAGAAAGGAATGAGAAACACTTATGCAGATAAAAAGACAAACCAGTATGCATAATTTTTTTTTATGTTCCTAATTTTATTTTCTGCATATATAACTTTATTTTCTTTTGATTAATTTTTATTTATTTATTATAATTTTAAAAAAATGAAAAATAAAATAAAATAAGTGTACTATTCAGCATATTTTTTTTATTTTATAAAAAAATAATTAAAAAAATATAATATTCACTTTATTTATTTTCTTTAAATTGTTTTTATTTTATTTTCTATATCTCTTATTTTTATTGTGTTTTGATTTGTTTTTATTTTTTTTTTCTTTATATCTTTTATCTTTATTTGATTTTGTTTTGTTTTTTATTTTATCTTCATATATCTCTTTTCTTATTTGTTTTGATTTTCTTTCTTTATATCTTTTATCTTTTCTTTATATATTTTATCTTGATCTTATTTTGTTTTTATCTTTATTTTATATTTTATATTTTTAGTTATTATTTTTTTTTTACCATTATTTATTTATTTATGGCTTTTTTTATTGTTGTCTTTTTTTATATTTTATTTATTTATTCTTTCATTTTTTTCTCTAATTTTTTTTAAGCATTGTAGTATTTGTATTAGCCCATATTTCCAAGATAAAATATTATATTTATTTTATTTTTAACATTGATTTGCGTTGATTAGGTTGTATAGAATACTTTTTCCCCATTTATAGCTATTAATATGATGGTTTTTCTAAGATTGTTATTTCCAACCATTCATTAGTTTTAAAATAAAGAAAATAATAAAAATTTAGAAAGGAATGAAAAACACTAACTGTGAGTGAAATTAATATAGAGTCCAGAATTGGATAATTTTGAAATATAAGCTAATAAATTATCATGTATTGATTTAACTTATACTGCCTAGGTCAATACATATAATGAAAAAGTCTTAAAAAATAATAGACTAAGTAAAAAATTTGAAAGTAAAAATTATTAAGAGAAAAGTTTCTTTAACACCATTTATAAATAAAAAAACTATTTAACAAACACTTATAATAATATAATAATATTTTAAATTAAAAAATAAAACAAAAAATAAATAAAATATTAATTTATTTAAGTATGAGATGTGTGTTTTCAGTATTTGCAGAGTCAACATATGAGCACCCAAATATTAATTATGTATAAAATAAATGCGAGATTTCTTATTATAAGCTATGCTTATCTGGATATACAAAATGATATCAAGATGTATCACGTTTTATTAGTTGAATCAAGAATATTATGTAAGAATAAAATGACTTGGAGCACTAAATTATTGAAATTAATTTTTATACATTTTATGTTTTTGAATTTTTCGATTTGATTTTAAATAGTTTGAATTAAATTAGGAAATAGAAGAATAAACAAAAAAATTATTCAATAATGTCTTAATGATTTAAATCTAAATGTTATTATTCAAATTTAAGACTGGGATAGTTTTATATCATATCATTATTTACTTTAACATGTAATTTTTCTGTAAATGAAAATATTTTATTGTAAAGTTAATTTAATTAGGTATCACGTTAATTTTTTTTCTCTATATTTCAGAAAGATAAAAGAAGTATGAGATATGTCATCTAAAACATCTATAGTTGATATTGCGTGTTTCAAATATTGAATTTGTTAACTTGTAAATCAATCTTTCATTTTTTTTAATGAGCAAATCAATCTTTAATTTGTCTATAAAAGATACAATAAAAGGGATTTTAGAATATGAAAAGTATAATTAAAACTAGTGAAAACATAGTGGTTACAATATTGTGTGTTTGTATTTTTTTAAAAATAATTTAAATCATTAATAAATATTATAATTAAAATTTTATAAAAAATTATTATTTTAAAATATATTTTAAAATATTTTCTATATTTATTCTACGTAAAAGATGTTGAAAAATAAAAATTGACTAAATGGGACTAGTTTACATATGAATTATGTTTATCATTATTTCATAAAAATGTAGTTCTTTAATAATTACCTAATATATGTGGAAGTGGTATCCACACTTAGGGTGTGTTTGGATTAGAAGTTGTGGGTGCGTGAAAAGTTGAGAGTGTGGGTGAGTGAAAGTGTGAAGAAAGTGTGAAGAAAGTTGAGGGTGTTTGGATTGGAAGATGTTAGAATGGATGCGTGATGAAAATTTATTGAAAAGTATGAATGATGTGATAGTTGTGAGAATATTTTAATATATTTTGAATAGTGTAAATTGTAAGATTACAAATTTACCCTTATATATAAATAATTAGGAAAATGAAATATTAATTAGTTTAAAGGATATTTAAGTTAATTAAAATAATTAGTATTATATTATTTAATTTCTATTACATTATATATAATAATAAAGTATACCTTTTTGTCCATGTGTAAAAAAATAATAAAAAAATGATTATTACTTTTATACATAATTTCATAATTAAAATAATTATAAGTTTCAATTATAACTTAAAAAATAATATAAAATTAAAATGAATTAAAAAAATAGAATATAAAAATGAAATATGAATTTATGTCCAATCAAAAAAATATTAACTAACCCTAAACCCTAAAAATATTATTTACAAATAAAAAGCTATTTCTTATAAACAATTTAATTTTTAAACACTAATAACTATCTACAATAATTATTAATTTTGTGCATATTTTAGTTAATTAAAATAATTTAAAATTTTATTTATAAATAAAATAAAAATGTAAAATTCAAAGAAATAATTAAATATAATTTTAAATATAAGTATAATTTTATCATTTTCTATCATTTTCTTCTCTAAACCTTGACTGTGTTTTTAATTACTACAACCTTTTTTATAATTTTTTAATTATAAGATTATAAATTATGTATAACCTAACAAAAGAAACACTAAACATTATTATTATTACTATTTTTAAAATACGTATTCATATCTATAATTTTAATTCATCTGCAACAAAATAAATATTCATATTTCAATATAATCTTTCCTTCCAATACAGAATTACACAAACAACTTATCACAATAATTAATTTACTAATATAATTAATAAATTTTTCCTAAATATTCAGATCTAAAATTACAAAGTAATTAACATCAATAATTACTTTCAAATAATTTAAACAAATTCAATTCCAAAGAAAATTTAAACATAAATCTAAAAACTATGAACATAATTGATTATCAGTTCCCTTCAAAAAGCCACATAATCGATTATCCACAGACATAATCGATTATGCTTGTAGTGCAAAAACTAACATAATCGATTATGTTAGTTTCATAATCGATTATGGTCAAAATAACACATGACCCATAATCGATTATGGTTGCCAAAAATTTCCAGATAACCGATTATGTGAACAAACATGAAGCTGAAATAATCGATTAAGTTCAAACTGAAATAAAAAAAACGTAACCCAAGGCACACATGAACCACCAAAATCACTCTCCTACCTCTATTCTCACTAAAGACCCTCTCCAAGCACTATATCAATGCAACTCTTTCTCTGTCAAGGCTAGCCAGATGTATATGTGGTGTAGATATGGTGGTCTTCGAAGACACTTATATAATGGTTCATCGTGGCAGAAAGAGTTACTATGCGTAGCGTGAACAAGGGGCATCATGGTGAATGAAGGAATCCTACGTGGCTTTCCACCCTTCTCACCCTCCTATCTCCTCATATCACAGATGAACCAAAAACCACTCTCCTTTTCACTCACCCTCACCCATCTACAGATCCAAACGGGGGTGGCACCCAACATCCGTCTGCGCTTAAAGTGCCACCCCCAAAAGCAAACAAGCCCTTAAGGATTTAGAAATTGGCATTCCAAAACTTTTGGAGATTATACTATTAAAATAGTAATTTTGACATAAGTTTTAATTTTGAAATGTTATATATAGAGAATATAAAATGAAACCGATGTAATTTACAACGATTCATTACTATAGAATATATTATCAACATTATAGTTGAATTATAAATATCTTTGCTTAAATGTATGTGTAAAATTTTATAAATAAATTGAAAATAATAAAAAGATGATTGAATAATTTACACTTTAATATATTTAAAAATATGGATCGAACGTATAAGGGTTTAGATTTAGGGTTTGGGGTTTAGGGTTTAGAGTATAACATTATTTTATAATACCTTATTTGGTAGTTCAAATACTGAACCAATATAAATATATGAGAAGTGAAACATTGTCAACTTGCATGAGTCTACAATCTCATCTATTTGTCTAAAATTTCAATTTTTTTTTGTATGAAATGATGAAAATACCTTTTTCTTCATATGAATCATAGATTACTGGAGCAAATTGTCAATATATCATTACGGTAAATATATACAGACAGAACAACTATCTTAAAATACTTTGTTTGGTAGTTCAAACACTAAAGCGATAATTCGATATATGTTATGTTATTTTTATTTTTCTTAAAAAAACTAAAATTAAAATTATTTTCTGGATCTTTTATCAAGTTTTTGAATTTCAAGATACAGTCCAACTTTTTATGAATATATATATGCTTAATTTCAAATTTAATATTAATTTGTCTTTGTTACTTATCATGGAATATTTGTTCATTTTCATCGCTATTAATTATAATGATTTTATTGTTCCTAATAGTTGTAGATTACACATGATTTATGTGAACTAAATAATATAAAACTAAAAGTTTGTTAAGCTAATTTAAGATTGTAATATGAAAAAATCATTTAATAATAACTAATTTTAAAAATAAAAAATAATTTATCATAATATAATATTAACTAAGTTAAATATTATTTTATAAACTAAAAATTTAATGATATTTAAAATAATTTTTATTATTAATAAAAAAATAAAAAATGTTTTAAATTAATATTAATACTAACTACTCTAAAATCTAAATTAGTTTCTAATTTTAATAAAAACAATTTTAATACCAATAAATTGTTAATTTATAAAATAGTATCTATATTAATTAAATAATTTTTTTTCCTTTAAAGTAGTTGTTACTAAATGATTTTCTTATAACCTAATGTAGGTTAGCTTCCATAAAACTTAGGAGGGGAAGGGTTAACACAGAGTAATTGGATAACTTTTCAATAATCTTAAATTAAAGTCAAATGAGTATTCCTTTTAAATATCTAAGATTGTCTATAGGTAGGAATCCAAGGAAACAAAGGGTTTGATAAGAAATAGTAGATAACATTATAAATAAGTTAGGTAGTTGGAAACGAGGGATACTTTCCTTTGAAAGTCGTGTCTGTTTAATCAAATCTGTAGTTTCAACACTTCCACTACTTATCATTTTTTAAAGCACAAAAAAGTATCTACAAAGTTACCACTAAAATACAAAGGATTTTTTTTATAGGGATAGGGTCATATAACCGAAAATATCATGGATTAAGTGGACAAATCTATATAGATTAATGAAAAATCGTATACCGGAAATAAAAGACATTGGAAATGTTAATAAGGCCTATTGGCTAAGTGGAAGTGGAGATTAGAAATTGAAAGTTAAGGATTGTGGATTAGGTAATTAACTCAAAGTATGGGTCATGGAGGAAATTAAAATTGAGTGAATGGAATAGAAAAGAATCATGGTGGTGGATGGATGTCTGCAAAGCTTGTGAGCAAGGAGAAGAACTTCTCCAACTGCAAATAATAACCCAAAGATATACTAATGACAAATGGGTTTGGAAGAAAGATAACGGTAGAATGTTCACAGCATTGTCAACATACAATAGACTGCAAAATGAAGATTAGTAGGCATATGAACACTTATTGGTAAAGTGTAAAATGACAAATATGAGGCACAATTACATCTCAAATATGTATAATTTCACAATTTTTATATATTTTATACTTGTATCATTCTCATATCTAGCTAATATCTTATTTAACCAACAACGTCTGTTCTTCACAAAACACCCAAAAAAGAGAATAAAAAAATTGAAATCTTTGATAAAAAAAATATATTTACCTGATTTAAAAATATGATCAGTCCAACTCCATACTCATCTTGCTACCTCATCAAAATTGTACTATAACAATTCAAAAATATGCTAAAAATATTTTTAGATGAAATTTAGAAAGAATTAAAAAGTACTGAATTTTTAAGAGATAAAATTCTAATGAAGTGAAGAATCAATTATAGTTTTTTAGTAGTCAATCATGAATTTAGTAACACATTCAATAAAAACAAAAAAAGATTAATGTATGTTATAGTGAAAATATACTTTAATAGCTTTAATTATTTACTTTTATGAGTATATAAATAAATAATTATTAATATTAATTATTTTATCATAAAATATTAATCTTCAATGACTGTGATGTAAACTAAATTTATTTAAATATATTTGAGTATAAATATCTTAGTTATAAATTTTATTTATTTATTTTATATAGTTTTCAGCTATATGAATTTTCTAAAAAAAACTTAAAAGTAGGGAAATACATTTCGAAGCAAATGAAATTCGTTCTTAATGTCTATTTGTCATTCATATTATAACATCATAAAATCTAACGTCAAGGGAATATGCTGTGTAATTAATAGAAGTACAGGACTAAACAGAGTACAAACAGTGATAAAATATAGCAAATGTTGTTACATCAAATGAAGGATCGAATCTCTAAATGAGACATAAATATTGTTGTTCCCAGTCAAATTCATGCATCCTCGTCAACCATACCGACAGCGTAGTGGCCGAAGTTTTTGCCCTGTAAATTTTAACAAAAGAAATCAAAGGAAAAAATAAGCAAAGATCTACCCAATGGTTTTTATTAAGGGTGGTCATGCTCTATATCCAAATAAATGGATTAGATTTAAAATTCATATATTCACTTTAATCAGCCCAAAATTTATTTGATTTTTTTTTTCATTTTGTTAATTATATTAAATTCATTTTAACAATAGACTCAACATCGCCCAGACGGCTAGACAAATCAACGGGCTGAACGGCTAGACATCCCGAGCCCAGACAAATCAACATTGGCCCGAGCTCGAACGACTCGACATCGACATCGATGCGAGACTCGACATCGACATCGATGCGAGACTCGACATCGACATCGACGCGAGACTCGACATCGACATCGACGCGAGACTCGACATCGACATCGACGCGAGCCTCGACATCGACATCGACGCGAGCCTCGACATCGACATCGACGCGAGCCTCGACATCGACATCGACGCGAGCCTCGACATCGACATCGATGCGAGCCTCGACATCGACATCGATGCGAGCCTCGACATCGACATCGATGCGAGCCTCGACATCGACATCGATGCGAGCCTCGACATCGACATCGATGCGAGACTCGACATCGACATCGATGCGAGACTCGACATCGACATCGATGCGAGCCTCGACATCGACATCGATGCGAGCCTCGACATCGACATCGATGCGAGCCTCGACATCGACATCGATGCGAGCCTCGACATCGACATCGATGCGAGCCTCGACATCGACATCGATGCGAGCCTCGACATCGACATCGATGCGAGCCTGAAAAACTCACCTCGCCCTGGGCTTGGATGAATTGACATTGACTCGGGTCCATGTGACTCGACATCGACTCGAACGACTCAACATCGGCCCAAGGCCTGAACAAATTGACATAGACTCGAGCCCAAACGACTTGACATAGACTCGAGCCCATACAACCCTTGGGCCCATAGGCCCGATTCGACATTAACTCATACCTTCTCGGCTCGACATCGGCCTGGATATCAGTCGGGCCCGCTCTAGCACAACTAGACATTGGCATGGGCCAACTCGACTCAATATACTCCGCCGACTTGAGTTGACTCAATATTGGCCTATTGTCCCGGGGCCGAAAGGCTCGACATCGTCCTGAACCTTCTCTGTTCGGGCTCGACTCGGGCTCGACTCGGGCTCGATTTTGTAATTTGAATTTTTGTCCCACCCGTATTATCAATTTAAGTACTTCCACGGGAAGATAAAAGTGAGCGTTCTCATTAACAGTAAGAATACCAACCTCAGATAATATCCGTTGCTTATTAAGTAATTGCGTCCTAGCCTTGTTTAAAACCGAATTTGGAGATTTAAACATTCTCTGCGGGTAGAGGGAATGGGGCACGTCAGCGCATGATAACGAGTGGGGTGGGGTGTGGGGGGAACATAAGAAGAAAGGCATCCACAAGAAAAGTCAAGATAATTGAGCACAATCACATACAAACGTACCTTTTCACCACCAGACATTTTGTGTTCATTGTTATTAAGATACTTTCTCTTCGGCGAAAAACCAAAGACATCATGTAGGAACTCATTTTCCTGTTTGCCAATGGAAAGTGGAAAAAAACAGGTGTAAACAGATTATGCAATAACCAGAAGCTTAAAGAAAAAGGTTGAGAAAGTCTACCTGCATATGCTTAACGAATCCTCCTCCAAGAAAATGCTTGATAAAATTCAACTGCAAAAATCTGAATGTCAAAATGCTAAAAAGAAAAGAGATTTCAAAAAGGGTGGAAAGAAAGCACACAAGAAAAACCTGTATCATTTCAGACCATGATGATGTCTGCAGGGAATCACCCCCAATCTTCATTGAAATATCCGGGTAGTAACCATACTAGGATCACAAGGTAAATTCAGTACAGAATCCTCACCTTCACTAGCAGAACATTTTATTATCATATAATAACAGTAGTAGTTAGTGACTAACATACCTCAAAAAAGTCCAAGATATCTCGGAACAAGTTCCTTTGACTATTAAGATCTTTCTTCGCAGAACCTTTTCCACCCGCCTCCATGGAAAGCTTTTTGCATTGATTCAACACCTTTCCTTTCAGTCCCTGTAAAAATATGTAGCTTTCAAGTGGTTTGCTCCCTTCTTGAGTTGTATCACTTGCGCTGTCTGGCTGGGCAGAAAATTTATCTATAACTCCAATTTCAAAAATCAGAGCAAGTGCTTCACCAGCAGCAATTCGTACAGATCTGTCTTCCTTGTCTAGAAGACTAGATAAATAAGATATCGAACTGCATGATAAACAAACATTAAGTTGGATCCAAGGCATGGCTATACAGTAGAATGCAATCCTCTCTGGATATTTTTTGTCACAACAAATAATACAGATAAAATTTAAACCTAAAATAGTGTCCAAATTTCTTAACTGGAACTTTCAGGAGAGAAAAAAAAAATAAAAAAAAAATTGACTTCTTCATAAATTAAAATTAGTTTATGCATAAAGTAATTTATAGAGGACCTCTCATAGTTTCTCCTCCAATTTTGTTCTAACTTACATATGAATAAAATTGACTTCTTCATAAGTTAAAATTAGTTTATGCATAAAGTAATTTATAGAGGACCTCTCATAGTTTCTCCAATTTTGTTCTAACTTACATATGAACTAATTTATATCTCACGGAGAAGTTAATTTCATTTTTTTCTTCATATTTCTCTCTCCCATAAATCCTTCTACAAAAGTTCGTTCAAACAAGCTCATATAACACTATCCTACTGGTACTTCAATTCTACCCAGATCATAAATACCTTACTGAAAATAAGCAAATAAAATACCTAAAAACAATTCATGAAAAAAGTGAGGTAGAATAAAAAATACCCAGGGTTTGAAAATTTAAATATCAGATTTTTATGTTGTTACATATCAGACTTCATGTGTCAATAAATAACAGCTTTATCTCATAGTTTAAACCAAGGTTAGCTATAAAATATTTAAACTCAACTAATATCCTCATTGTTCATTATTGAAATATATTCTGCACGTTTTGTGCAATCCAGTTTTGACCTTTCACTCGCGCAAAAATTGAATACAGGCTTTTCCTTATGTGGGCTCTTTTTCTTAATGACAGGCAACAAATGCTGGGGGTATAGGAAACAGTTAAAACCTGGTTATAACTGTAGGTAGTGGAGCAGTTCAGGGTAGAGCCTGATGCACCCAAAATGGTGGGCACAGTAAACTGGATAGTCGTGAGCAAACAGCATAGTCAATAGTCACGCTATCTCTTGATTCCGAAATTGGCCTCTGAACACTATAATTAGGTCTTGTTTGGGAGGGGACTACTTACAAAATTCCAATTTCTAGATCAATATTCTAACAAAATCAATCAAAAAGCTGTTGTTTCTCACTTTTTCTCACAACCCAACACCGTCATTTATGTGTATAATATCTTTCAACCCCCTCATTTATCTCTCAACTCAGCACTCTAGAATTTGATTTCTCTTCTTCGGTGACTGGTTTCTCTTTTCTCGTGACTAGTTTCTCACTTTCTCTACCTATCATTCTGTCCAGCGACAGGGTCTGTTACAGATAGCTGCCTCTTGTTCTAAGTCATGGCAACATGTAGGAAGCATATATTTGACTCTCGGGGTACTTGTTCTGTTTTTTCAGATAGCTATGAATTTTTATTGTTAATTATGAAAAAGTGACATTAATTTTAAGTATTTTTTATCATTTTGGAGAATTTATTTGTATATAGTATACATCACATAAACTACATAAAAATAGAATAGTCATTATCCCGCTATTATGACTTTTGGGCCAGCCACTCTGAACCGCTCCTTGGGATATTAACACACTGGGCTAAAGTGATTCAACATCATATATGCATTAAAATGATTTTGACATCAGAAGCCTCCAACAAAATGCAAATTAGCATGTTATCTAGCTAGAAGTAGTGTAGAATTAAATAAAAATGGATGTAAAAGGACAGCCTTCTTACTTTTGCCAATTTTTTGAATTTAACTTCAAATTGCTCACGGTAGAGAGAAGAAACGACCACGCAGACACCACATTAGCTATTAATGAAGCAGAAGGTTTGACAGCAACCACCTAAACACAGAAAAAAGTTTATCATGTGACTTAATTTATCATAACTACTATTACAAACATTAGAGAACCTTAAAAGGGGTGATTAGTGAATAGAACAGATTAGTATGTTTGAAACAGATACCTACATTGGAACCTAATTTGGGATTAATAATTCGCCACATCATGTCCATTGATCGTTCTGTTTCTTCCTGATCAATCCCCCCAATAAAGGTGATTATAGCCAAACACTCCAGCAACTATAAAAATCATCAAGCAGATAACATTCAGCCTTGTAGACAGAGAATCAAAAGGAGAAGTGTGAATACAAGAATTTGAAATATTCCAAACTCCTACTCACTGATGGAGTCTTTGAAACATCTATCCTAGATGTGAGAGATTCATCCAAATGACGGATGGATTCTTCAAATATTTCGCGGGCATTATCACCACATCCAACAGTCAAGGCCAGACAACCTTAAAAATGAATGACATTAAATATTCAATTAAATGAAGTAAATACTAAACATGATTAAGTTACTCAAATTCTTACCAATGGCGTGAGATGCCAAAGCTATCTCTTTAGCAGATGCCTTTTTAGTTCCCTTTTTTATTGAAGCAAGACATTGATGTAATAACGTAGCAAATCTGTTTAAAGAAATCACCTCGAGGTTATGCAATAATCACTTTAGCGTGAAAAATGAATTTCCGTGTGCTTATATACAGATTGCGAAGTGAAATTGCAACTTAATTTATAAATAGAACCAACAACAAAACCTAAAAACCAAGGATCATCATTGGAACACATATAACTCATATTTTCAAGATATATGATCTTGCTTATTAAAGCACATTTATAAAACTTATCTTTATTATATTTCTTTTGCAATAAAAACAATAATTAAATTGTGATGAAACTTCCTGCCAATTTGTGATTGGATGAAGTGTAAGTACACTTCAATTAAATTCTAAAAAGAATAACACAACAGCAAGCATAAAAACCTACTTCTTCTCCACAAACTCATGCTGCATGTTGCTATTGAAAGCGTCTATGATCGATGACAAAGCTTTCTCCCTCGTGGAACCCCTTAATAAATCAACAAAAATATGTTAAAAATCCCTTCAGCTCCATCCACAATGTCAATTTAATTCGATAACGTTAAGCAAGGTACCTTTTCTCATCTAATGCATCGAGAGCTTGGTCGAGTAACGAATCTTGAACAAACTGCACATCTTCAGCCCCAGACACCGACATGAAATCAGAGCGAGCCGTTGACGACGAGGTTACGCTACTATCATCATCGCTATCGAACATCGCAGCACTTTTACGTTGAGAATTACCTACACAGAACACAAAAAACAAATAATTAGTTAATTAATTGAACAAATGGAAAATCCAATTGAGTCGGATCGATAACCACAGAAACCCTAGGAATCTGGGAGCTTACGTTTTCCCATGACAACGGTTTCTTTGGTTCGTTAGTTGGGTTACTAGGGTATGTGTGTTACAAAAAAGAATCGGAATTTGAGAAAGAAAGGGATGAACAAGTATCGAGTATGCGTAAGGCGGAAACAGAATCGAAAGGTATCGGAATTAGGAAAGGAAAGAACAACAGCGATGTCACTAGTTTTGAATCGGATGATGAACAAGCCATTAAAATTCTACAACAATCAGTTGGAATAAGAGAGCTTCTCTCAGAGAGAGGAATTGTTACCGAATACGATTGGGATTTCGTGTTTTATCTAAATAGGTAGATGGAACCCTAAGAGATAAAACACGGCTTCTTTTTTTTTTGACTTAAATAAAACGAGGTTTTGATTATTATGAAGTACTAATTCTTATTAATTATTTATTATTTAATTCTGACGAAATAAACGGAATTATTCTAACCGGTGGGTGGTGTGAAATGGGAATATTCCGTAGATGTACGGTTGCGTGGCGCGTTTTTAAACCGTGAATGTTAAGGCTTTGCCCTTTGCGATGAGGACACGTGGCTATGATCTATTGCGTGGTGTGGAACACGTGCCGTAACAAGGTTGTCTACCTTGATTGCCTTGCCGTTTCGTCCTTGATTTGATTTTGATGATGATGCGGCGTATGCATCCCCCAGCTTTCACCACCTTTCTAGGAAGTACGCTTATGTAAGGAAACACGTTGGGTTTTACCATCAAAAGCTTTTAGACAATTTTTATTGTTAGGAACATTGTGGAATATACTACAACAAAAGAAAAATTATTCTAGTTCCATCTTACTCAGTACACCATAATCAATTATACTCTCTCTTATACAATTTTATTTTAACTCATACTTTTAACAACTTAAACGGAATCAATTTTTCATATAATCCTATTTTTATTTTTATTTCTTCATCTATCATTTTTTTTATATCGGTATTTAGTATTTTTTGTTTTTATTTTCGTATTTAACACCTTTTATTTTTATTTCTCTATCTAACATCATTTCAAAAATAAAAAATAAATAAATTAATATATTAAAAAAATTAATTTTAAATACATTAAAAAATAAATGTTTTAATGTTTAAATAATTAGAAAAATAATTAATAAATAAAGAAATAGTTTTTTACAAAATAAAAATTAAAAATAATAATAAATTAAAAATATTAGTTTATTTTTTTTAAGAATGAAAAAAGTAAAAAAATTAAATCCTACAACAACATAAAAGTTAATCTATAAACAAAAATTAGTATTTATTTATTATTATTAATGTAATCATGTTAATTTCAAGTAAAAAATACAGGACATAAAGTCAATTAGTATTAATTAGTAGTAGACACCATAAATGCAAAATCCTACACACAAAAAACTAATGCAAATGATATACTTAATGCTTGAAAATGACTAGACACTTCAATATTATCTGTGTTCACTACTATACTATAAATACATTAAAAAATAAATGTTTTTAATGTTTAAATAGTTAGAAAAATAATTAATAAATAAAGAAATAGTTTTTTACAAGATAAAAATAAAAAATAATAATAAATTAAAAATATTAGTTTATTTTTTTTAAGAATGAAAAAAGTAAAAAAATTAAACCCTACAACAACATAAAAGTTAATCTATAAACAAAAATTAATATTTATTTATTATTATTGATGTAATCATGTTAATTTCAAGTAAAAAATACAAGACATAAAGTCAATTAGTATTAATTAGTAGTAGACACCATAAATGCAAAATCCTAAAAAAAAAAAAACTAATGCAAATGATATACTTAATGCTTGAAAATGACTAGACACTTCAATATTATCTGTGTTCACTACTAATGCAAATGATATACTTAATGCTTGAAAATGACTAGACACTTCAATATTATCTGTGTTCACTACTAATTAATATTAATTGACTTTCATTTTTTATAATTATATCTTGTATTTTTTATTTGAAATTAACATAGTTACATCATTAATAATAATAAATATAAATACTAATTTATGTTTATAGATTTAACTTTTATGTTGACGTAGGTTTTATTTTTTTCTTTTCTTCATTTAAAAAAAAATTAAACTAAACATTTTTAATTTATTACTTATTTTTATTTTGTAAAAACTCATTTTTTTAATAATTAATAACTATTTTAAATATTAAAAATATTTATTTTTTTAATGCATTCAAAATTTAAATTATTAATTTTTTTAATTATTCTAGTTTCTTCTTACTCACTACACCATAATCAATTATACTCAGTCTGATACAATTTTATTTATTTTAATTCATACTTTTAACACGTTAAACGGAGACTAAATCCCATGGGCCTAGGGCTAGGGCTCAAAATTTTGGATTTTAAAATTATACATATATAATTTAATATAAAATGTATTTTTAATATTAAAATTTATATTTTGAAATAAACATATATATTTTTATATTAAACTATATATATAAATCTAGTTTTTTAATATTAAAAATAAGATAAAAATGTCCTTCTGTTTTTTTACACAAATAAACTATTTTTATTTTATAATTTTTCATCTAGAGATATTTGTTATCATTTTATTTTAAATAAAAAAAAACTGAATATTATTTATTTTTCGAGGTTTTTCTAGTTTTTTTATACAATCTTATTGTAAATTATTTGAGAATTAAGGACTATTTGTTGATCTTTATAGTTTAATTTCAGATATTATATATAAGATTAATACTTTTCAGGTTTCAGACTTATTAGCAATTTTTTCCTTCATCCTTTGAGTGTTTGTGTATATATTGCATTTCTCTTTAGTTTTATTTAAATACATGGATTCAAATATGTGACTATATAAACATTAAAGAAGGGAACAACTGTGTTTTAATTATTTATCTTCTAAAATTTGCTTTAAATGCATAGCAATTAATTTGTTACAAAGTTACGGGTTATAATAACACGGTTCGTTTTAATTTAATAAACTTTTGAATATGATTAATATCAGACAAAAAAATTACGAAAAAATTGAGTATTTTATGTAACATCTGAAAATAATATTTAATATTTAAATTTTGAATTTCAGACCAAGTATCATAATTTGTTATACTATACATGATAACTCATAATAATGACTTGGTTTGAAATTGGTGTCTTGAATTTAGTCAACAACTACTCCAAATATACTTTGATTAACTTCTTCATAAACATTTATTGGAGAAAAAAATAAAATGATTTTTTTCATAACTTAAAATTATTTCATAAACATTCATTTGGAGACAAAAATAAAATGATTTTTTTCATAACTTAAAATTATTTCATGTTCAACTTACAAGATGAAAAAAACGAGAGAAGTATAAAAGTGTTTATATAAATTAGTTTATGTCTAAAAGCTAATTTTTTATTTTTCTTTTCTATAATCTTGTGAGAAAAAAAAACTCTAAAAATTTTTCATTGTTTTGTTAGGTGTGTATTAAAAATTTTCCATTGTTTTGTTAGGTGTGCACTTTTGGAGTGCAATGTCAAAGAAATCGCTAAAATTAAACCATAACTGAGAGAAAATTGAATGGTAAATAAAAACTCAAATCTGAATAAATATTTTCATACAAAAGAGTCAGTGAAACATTTCACCGATTTTATTCATAAACAATCGGCTTTCGCATCATAATCTCCACCTAAGCTACATGGCTTTGGCGTCTATTGTCAGTAAAGAATCTTCCAGAACTTCAAAACGACATAGTATTTGAAACAACCTTCTATTAGATAATATTGCTTTTAAATAATAAAAAATAAAAAGTAACCAAATATGAACAAAAAAGGGCATAACTTGCTCATATCCTTTTTCTTTCTCTCGCACATGCAACCATTTGTTCTGATAGTTCCTCTCTCCTTGTGTTCTCATTTATCTTTAACTTTAGGTGCTTCCATGTCGAACTCACGTTGTCTCCTTACGTCCTGGATCTCTCATTCGCTTCTCTCCCCTTAGTTGCCTTATAAAACGAGACACGTTTACGCTTCAAACGCTTTGAAAAGTGTGAAGAAAAGGAAGGTGGTTGTTGTTGTTGTTGGGTTGAGATGAACAACGTTGTTTTCTTAAAAATTTTGAGAGTTTTATATGCAACTTCCGTCTTTTTCGATGCTTGTCACTTTCCAAAAATTTCCAACTTTCTCTTTATTAAGGAAATAATAATTATCAAATTATACGCAATTATTGTATGCAATTTGTTTATACGTTATTGTACGCAATTATATACAATTAATTTAATAATGATAGAATATCCCTACATAATTAGCTTGTATTTTGGAAAAAGAAATATATATATATATATATATATATATATATATATATATATATTGTACGTGGTATTATGTACATACAAACAAGTAAATAAGAGATCTTCATTTATTTTTTTTCACCAGTGACGAGTCTGATGGAAATCTGGTACAAGGCTTAGCTGTCGATCAAATTTAGCAATTGGCCAAGGTTGTTTAATCGTTCAACATAAAAGTGACATGTTTATAAATGTTGCAGGTATGTTTGCCCATAACTCGTCTATAATTCTGCTTTTACAAAATCATGTATTTTTGGATAGCAGAGCAACCAATCACATTACATACGATTCACAATTTTTCAAACACATTTAATCATCATTTATTCCAAATGTTAATGTACCACAAGCTCAACCTCATCTCATCTCATAACTCTCAAAGGTATTTTTTTCGTTATTTTTTTAATTTAAATTTTATGATCGTTGTTCACTAAATTGTTGTATATCATAATTTAAAAATCTCATTCTCATTCAGTTTTAATTATAAAAAAAATTAAACTAAAACTATAAAGGAAGTCACAATTATTTCTTACTACGCGAATTTTAAACAGAAAACTCTTTTTATATTATTTAATACCTCGTTTTTTTTTTACTCACACATAATAAATCTTCTTCTCACAAACGGAGCATAAATCCCATGGCCTAGGGACTAGGACTCAAATTTTTGGAATTTAAAATTATACGTGAATAATTTAATATAAAATATGTATTTTTAATATTAAAATTTATATTTTGAAATAAACACAAATATTTTATATTAAATTATATATATATATAGTTTTTTAATATTTAAAACAAGATAAAAATGTCCTTTTGTTTTTTTACACAAATGGACTATTTTCATTTTATAATTTTTCATCTTTAGATATTTGTTATCATTTTATTTTAAATAAAAAAACTGAATATTATTTATTTTTCAAGATTTTTCTAGTTTGTTTACTATACTGTAAATTATTTGAGAATTAAGGACTATTTGTTGACCTTTTATAGTTTAATTTCAGATATTATATATAAGATTAATACTTTTCAGGTTTCAGACTTAGCAATTTTTTCCATCATCCCTTTATTTAAATACATGAATTCAAATATGTGACTATATAAACATTAAAGAGGGGAACAACTGTGTTTTAATTATTTATCTTCTAAAACTTGCTTTAAAATGCATAGCAATTAATTTATTAAAAAGTTACGGGTTATAATAACACAGCTCGTTTTAATTTAATAAACTTTTGAATATGATTAATATCAGATTTTCTTCAAAATTTAAGATTAACAGATAATAAAATTACGAAAAAATTGAGTATTTGATGTAACATATGAAAATAATAATTAATACTTAAATTTTGAATTTCATTTAAAAAAAGGCTTCAAATAATTAATATCTAAAACACTATTTTTTATTATTGGAATTAATATTTTCAAAATATTATTAAAATCAGTATCTTTTATGAAATTTGATAGATACATATACTTGTTTGTCACTCTATTCAAATGTCAAATTAAACGTTCAACTTAGGTAACCATATTTTTCCTTTTAGTTTTGAATGCATTTACATTCTAAGAATTTTAAACTCGAGATCTCACTTAAATTGAAAAGTCCCACTAATTGATTTATGTATTTAATTGTTCGCGTGTACTATTCGATAGACTTGATATAAATTAAGACTATTTTCTCTAAAAAAATATAATCAATTTAAATTACTCCTGCCAACATTAGGCACAATGAAATAAAATTATAAACAATGGTTCTCAGTTCATTATATTTTAATAAACCACTTGAACACATGCCTTTTTTAAGTTCTAGTTTAAATCTACTTTTTTTTTCAAAACATTTAAGATAATACTAACTATTATTATATTATTATGTTGGCAAGTAATATTCTGTAAAGTTGTGAATCTTTGATAGTTTCATACGAGTCAAGCTCCAATAAGAAATCTTGAAATCTAATGTTTAAGTTTCAAAAAAAAGTGTATAAATTTAATTAAGGTTAATTATTTGTTCGATTATATAGATTACTTGTACGACTGTCTACCTAAGGTAGAACATGATGATATACAAAGGAATCATTTAAAAAATAAATGTACTTAGTGTTTTCAAAACATGTAAGTATTTACCATTAATAAAAATAAAATAGGAAGACGATGTTTTTCAAGATTTAAAATTATTCTTAATTATGCATTGATTAATAACTTATTGTTTTCGGTCAGATTTTTTTTTGCCAGGTAACGGTTTTTACCTTTTATCGTTCTAGGAACATCACGCAATTCACAACCATACTTGGCAATAACTTTCTATCTGAGTAGGAAAAGAAGAAAATACTCTTAAATAAAATTAAATAAAATGGAAATATATATAAAAATATATTTTGGATTTTTTTTAGAATATGTTTCTGGATTTTTTTTGTTGTATTATGAACTTTTTTATTTAGAATGGAATTTTGATTTTTGTTTTTAGATTTTTATTTCCACAACATAATAATTTCTTTCGGATTTAGTTTTCTGGAATGTATTATTTTTAATTTTAGATTTTTATTTTTAAATTGAAAGGTTATTTCAAAAATTTAAAACTAATGAAGGTTCAAAAAGATTGGGTGCAGGGAATATGACACCATGCTTTCAAAGAATGTGCCTCGATATAAAATGGTCGACCTACTCCAATAGTTATTGAGCCTTTTTTTCAAATTATTCTGCTTGCATTATTGGCTTCTTTTTCTTGCACCTCTACGTTTTTCTTTTTGCATCCCCATAATTTTTCAAATCCTGAAATTGGCTTTGACCTTTTATTTAAAAAAGGCACCATGATTACCGGAAATCGGGATCTGGAAGTGTGCTACGCATTCATTAATTCAGAAATTAATCATTTTTTTTAAGATGAGGGAGTGTTCTGGAAACAAATTTTGCATAAATTATTGATTTATGGATTGCTGAATCCGGAAGCCTAATTCTGTTACGGATTGGTGGATCTGGAATGTTTTTTTTTTTCTTTCTTATTATGGATTTTTGAATCCGAAATGCATATTTCTGTTACGGATTGGTGGATCTAGAATGCTTTTTTTGAATGATGTATTTTTGAATGTGAAATGCATATTTTGAATTATGGATTGGTGGATCCGAAAATTTACTAGATGTCAATCCGAAATTAGAATGCAAAAAAATAAATACAGTTCAAGTGCATTTTAGGATTTTTAAAAAATAATATGGACAGTTTGATCGGTGCATAATATTATGGGGTATAGGAAGAAAAATATAGGGGTGCAGGAAGAAACTGTCTGCACTATTTTGGGCAATTACTTACTCCACCTTATCCAAACCTAGGCAGTTTATTCCTGCACGCCTACATTTTTCTTCCTGCACCCCACAATTTTGTAAATTCCGAAACTGACCTCTACAATTTTGGAATCTCGGAGTGTGCTACGGATTCATCAATCTAGAAGTGAATCATGTTGCATTCCGGATGAGGGATGTTTCGGAAGCAAAGTTTGCATAAATTATTGATTTCTGGATTTCTGAATTTGGAAGCCTAATTTTTATTACGGATTGGTGGATCCGGAATGATTTTTTTCAATTATGGATTTCTGAATTCGGAATGCATATTTTGAATTATGGATTGACAGATCCAGAATTATTTTTTCAATTATGGATGTTTTGCATTTTTTATTATTTTGGATTAACATTATCATTCATGTACCACCAGAAGCATCAATAAAGGAGATTATCGGATGCGTCAATCCAAAAATTTACTGAAAGTGCCAATCCAAAAATTTATCGGATTTCATAATTCGAAATACAAAAAAAATAAATATACAATTTATATAGGGACATTTTTGTCTTTGCGCAACCTTGTGGACATGCAGAAGAAAAAATGTAGTGGTGCAGGAAGAAACTGCCCAAAACCTATGCCCTCTTTTATTTGAAATGACAAAAAATTTCTTAAATAAAAAGGGGTACCCAAAAAAATACATTCCGAACTCCTATTTTTCACTTTTTTTTTTTGAACCTATTTTTTTCATTATGAAACTTTTGAATTTTATTTTAGATTCTAATTTCCAAAACACAATAATCTATTCTTTATTTTCTTTTCTAAATATATATTTTCTATTTTTAGATTTTTATTTTTAGAATGAAAAATATTTTTAGAAAATAAAAAATGTGAATGCAGGTTAAAAATTATATTTGTGTTGTTGAACTCTCAATAAAACAAAGTAAAGGTTTGAAATTAAACTATAAGAAAATTATATAAGAAGATGGTAAAAAAAAAAAGATCTCTTATTTATTTATGTGTATTTATATAGGGATCCACTAATAATGAAGATTCTATCATTATTAAATTAAATGCATATAATTGCGTACAATATCGTACAATAACGTACAATAATTGCATATAATAATTGTGTATAATTTGATAATTATTATTTTTTCTAATAAATTATGTTATTGTTGATGAAAAATGACATTATGTTTGAACTTATTATAAATTTCTCTATAGAGTCATATTAAAAAGGAATGAATATATAGTAGTACATGTAAACGCAATGTAATAAATTATGTAAATTAATTTCTATAATATGACTCCCATGACATAGAGCGTGAGATAAGATCCTAATGATCATGTGCATTATTGTTCAAAACTAATGATATTTTACATTCATACCTAATAAACTAATGATGTCCTTCCCAAGTAACTGGTTGGTCTCACACATAAATAAAATTAGATTAGCTTATATTTCAAAACTTATCAGACTATATATTAATTTCATTGACAACTAATAGGATGTAGGACTTTGTATGTCATTCATCTTGTTTTTTTGTCATTCTTAGGTTAATAATCATTGTTTTCTAACAATCTAACAATGATCTTCCATCTAAAAATGCTTGAATTTGGTCGGTGCAGTTGACATCCGGCATGAGCCTCAAAGCGAGCGAGTGGGAGAAAAAAAACACGTCACGACAATCACAAACGATGCCACTACTCAAACTAAAACACGGTTAACACCCACCCACATTATTAGCACAATCTTCTCTGCATCTGGGTCGCCTGCATATTTTGCAAGAACAAGCAGGGCAAAACCAATCTCCATCAGGGACATGGGTCAAACCTAAACACTTCAGGTGGAACGAAGAGGGACATCCATCCCACAGCACTAGTTCACCATCGTAACGACAAACGATACAAATGATGATGAAGTGTGTGTTAAAAATTGTGAATCAAATGCAATGTGATTGGTTGCTCCGCTATCCAAAAGTCCATGGTTTCATAAAAGCAGAATTAATAGACAAATTATGGGCAAACAAACCTGCAACATTTATAAACCATTAATAGAAAATATATGATTTACTTGTGTGTATTTACATAACTCCGTACAATAAATATATATACAAGTGTATGATACTTTCTCTCTCCAAATTAATTACAAGCTTTAGGGATCCACTAATCATGAGATTCTATCATTATTAAATTAATTGCATACAATAATTACATACAATAATTGCGTATAATTTGATAATTATTATTTTCTTAATATAAACAAAAATCTAAGACCAAAAAACTAGTGATTTAGTTGGGAGAGACTATATCGAAACTAAGAATTGGAATGGTTTTGAAAGAGTTTGAGCAAAATAGTGTTGTCCATGTTTGCATTTGCCAATGTGCATATAATCATTGTTATTTCATGCACAATCCATATATTATCGATTTTACATCAATAATTTACAAAACATGTTCCTAGTGGAAAGAAAAATTTTAATTTTGACAAACTTAAAAGATGGATACTATTAAAAAACTGATTAAAAATAAAAATATCTTATAATATATAAATGGATGTAAAACTCATGAAATAAGTTCAGTTAGATTTATAATCCACTTATTCTTTTAATACCAATCAATCCAGACATAGTCAATAAGAAAATTACTAAAGTAAATATGTCATTCTCTTCCTCTAATCGCTAATTTTTTTTTTTTTAAAAATAACATTTTTTAAAAGAACTTTTGGTTATATATGATATTCCTCCTAACTCTGAAAATTTATCAAGTTTTTTAACTAACAAACAATTTAAACATAGATGTTACATATTTTGTGGGTGTGTGTGCATATTTTGATTGAATGAAAAATGAAAGTAACAGTTGGGAAGAAAAGGGGTTGTAGGGTGGGACATAAACAATGAGGGTGATAGGGGTGGATGAATGATAAGTAAATGATGGCAATGGCATGGGTGGTTAGGGAGGGAAGGGGTTTCTCTTATCTATGTTGAATAAGCCCTAAGCGTTTGGGAAGCATGCTGTTGTTGTTTTGTGGTGCTAGAAAACATGCAAAGACGTCAAAACGTGAAGGCCCGGGTGTTGGATGAGTTGGGCCCTAAAGGGAAGGGGAAGAGACGGCATGTGAGCACACTGCCCAGTGGGTTTTGTTTTGGGAGTCCCAATTTTGAATGGTAATGTAAGGTAAGAGATAGATAGGGACAGTCAAAGCATTGGGATTTGGGAAATACCAAACTCCTATACCCTCTCAGTGCCCTGTGAAATACAAGGTAAGATGACACAGGGACTTTTGTTGAAAGAAATGGCATGGGAGTTAGTGGGTGTGGGGTATAACCCTCCCTTTCTATGTCAGATTATTTATAAGCCACCCACCACCCTCCACCCACAGTCACACGCTCCTCCCGGTCTCCCCCTGCATGCCACCTCTTTCCACCTTCAATTCTACTTCCCACATTCACCAACCTCCATGCTACTCACCTACAATCTCTACCCTCTATTATTTTTCTTCAGGTTTTTCTTTCATCTTATACCTACTTTTTTTTTCTAATCATTGGTGGCGTTACTGCAACTATTACTACTGTCATCAAGATAGTGATCTCTTTTCTCTATATAAATCCTATAAGGAAAGAAACTTGTGTGTATCCATGTATAATCTACAAATTGGTACAAGTTAAAGATATTAAATACAGCATGCTTTTTGACCATGGTACGTACGTGTGTAATCTAGAAAGTGATACAAATTAAAGTGATTGGTTAGTGCATGCTTTCTCATTCTCACATAATGCGGTGAATCAATAGTATGTGCTTATTTTTTTCGTACAAAGCAGTGTCATTGACCAGACAATGAGGGTAAATTAATGTGTATTTTCTGCAGTGTGACAGATTTACACGATGCAGCTTTCATCAGGATAGTAGCTCCAAATCGAGTTGTTTGTTTTGGATTTCGATCCTCTTTTTCTGCAGGGTGGAATACCTGAATATCTGCTCCAAATCCAACTATGCTTCCGTAAGATAATCTTAATAAAAGAGAAGAATTCTTTTATTGCACGTACCTATTGAAATATAATAAAAGATATTGAAAGAGTGGCACAGATTCCTTCTGGCTATATATACTTTTTTTAATACCTGCGCTGTGTCATCTTCTTCCTCATCATCCATAGATAGCTATGCAGATGATTACGCAATAAGCCTGTTCTTGCTTAATTTCTATAAATTCTCTTCGTCATTGTTCTTGTAGAGACCCAACTGTGGAGGCATTTCGAGGCAATGAAAATAATAATAAAGGTAATTTTTACATGTTTAATCAACAATTAGATGAATAAGTTATAGGTGTACCAAAGTATAAATTAAAGAAAAGATACATGATATTAAAATAGACATAAGATAAGAAATTATTAAATTATTTATTTCATTAGATTTTTTTAACAGATTAAAAAAAGAGATGTGTCAAAATAAATTCAAAGGGATACAAACATAATTCTAAATTGATGAGAAACAAAACTTTATCCAAAAGATTTTACCAAATACAAGATGACACACTTAAGGATATATACAAAGTAGTTTAATTATAGGAGACAGCTTTAAAATTAAGGACATACAAGATGACAATATTAGTAATAACATAAGAAAAAATGTTTTGTCATTGGAAGACCATAAATGAGTTGTTCTCTTATTGTAGTGACACAAGTTGACTATGGTTCTTCAGATCTCAACTTAAATACCCAAAAAAAAGAGAAATATGCAGACAAGTATTGAACACGTATTAATATAAGTAGTAGATGCTTTATATGAAGAAGATGCTGACACAGAAGTGAAATGAGTGGAGATTTTGAGGGATGAATTTTTGAGATGAATAATAACAAGCATGGGAGCAATAAAAGAATGATAATTATATAGTGTTTTGCAATTAAAGATTTGCATGCATGGGCCAGGAGGTAAGGTTGGGGAAGTCGACCCCATCATATCCGTACCTAACATTTCCTTTTATAAGAGTTACTTACAGACATGTACTGAGATCTAAATATAAAAATGTCCCAAGAGTTTTGCGCCACCCTTTCCTTTTCAAACTCTACCTTAACCATCTTCAAACATTCACTCTCCATCGATACCATATCATCACTATGCTATTTCCCACCCTTTTCACTCGTTAACATCAACTATGCTATCACATTTTTCTAATATATACTTCCTGCTATTCACAAACTTTGTCATATTTTCTATAAAGAAAAAGAAAAATATTATTTTGACACCACTTTTTACATTGCTCCAAATTACACCTTTTAAATGATAGAGGTTATGAAATGTAAAAAAATATTTTTATCATTTGAAGAGGTGTAATTTGGAGCAAGAAGTGTCAAATTATTATTGTTCAAAGCAAAATGTGCTTGCAGGTGCTTAAAACCAACCAAAGAGTGAATCAGACTACTTTTTTACAACTTAATAAATTAAAAATAATATTTATACAAAAGAATTTTTTTATAATAAACATACAATTCAAAAATAAAAAATATATCCAACATCATTCCAACTGAAAATAAATCGAAATAAAAAATAATATAAAACTAAAAAATATCAAATTCCTACAATTTATTAGAAGAGTCTTCCAATAACCGAACCTACAAACTGATCAAATAAATACCTACCAACACTTTCCCTTTAAATAAAAAAGTAGTCGTATATAATAGGGAAAACCTTTTCTCTTTAAATGTGCTCAACCAATAAATTTGTTTCAAGTGTATTTTCAAAAATATATTCTTATGTGTCCCATTCTGAATGTGCCCGTCTAATCTAACTGACTCCGAATAAACAACTTAACCTAAAAAGCTTAATATCTAAACAAATAAAGTACCTGTAAATAATTATTTATTCTACTTCCTTTTTAAGATATTAATTAGTTATCGTTATAACAAGTTCTACAAGGATTAAATTTTGTACAAAAATGAGGACAATATAAGAACAAGCAGTCCTTGTTTTAATTACAACAATGAGAATAATTTGTAAAATAATGGGACCTAAAATAATGTGTGTAATTAGAATAAGAGAGATCAAAATGGTACGTGTAATCAATTATATATATAAAGAGACTATGTCATTAATTAATAATTTATGTATGTTCAAAACTTGTTCAGCTACATGCATATTACAACAGTCTACAGACCAATAATATATATATCAAACACCTGTCCAGAAATATGTATCTAGATCTCGGCAGGTGACCATCATTGAGGTTTTAATTATTGTTGTTGAGTATTGAATAAAAAGGTACTATATATATATATGTGGACTTATTAGACTTTGACTTATAAATAAGCATTCTTTATCTAATATATGGAGAACAAATATGTAAACAACTTAAAGAATTAAAACTTTTGTGAATTGGCAAATGTAATGCAAACAAATCAGTTTACGTTGGATTCACAGAGTGTGGAAACATTAATTTAGCCTCAATGTTTTTAACTAATAATTAAGGAGATTAACGAAACAGTGTAATTTTTATGAATGAATAAGGCGAATTAGAAAAAGGTTGGGGAATAAAGTAGCTATAAAAACACAGACTATACGACAATAATGCTAAGCTATTATTCATAATGCAAATGGGATCAGAATTCAGAAAGAAGGCGTGTGACGTATGAATATAACCTTTTTCTGCTCTTTCAAGCTATTTCT
The DNA here is from genome assembly GCF_000499845.2 of Phaseolus vulgaris. Taxonomy (NCBI): domain Eukaryota; kingdom Viridiplantae; phylum Streptophyta; class Magnoliopsida; order Fabales; family Fabaceae; genus Phaseolus; species Phaseolus vulgaris. Next base: position 12,341,765 of record NC_023751.2, on the reverse strand, counting down.
TCACACCCATCAGAGTTGCTTATCTTAATTAGTCTTCACTTCGACTTAAATTCTTGCAGTCCAAAATTCCACACCAATCAATTCTCCCTGTGGATTATGTATCTACATTGGTTGGTGACCTAAGAGCAAATGATCCCTAGTGAGAGATTTGTGAACAACTAGAGATAATCAGCACTATTTGACCATCACAATTCACAATTTTTTTAGTAAATTAGGGCCTTTTAGTTCTTATAACTAGTATATACAATATGCATTATAGAACTAAGAATAAAGTAAGTAGACATTGCAGTTATATGTGTAAACAAATTAAAATGTTACTGTAAGCATTTCCACATCAATACTATTGTATTAATTAACAATTTATTGATATAAATATTATTAATATACTATATATTAATATAAACATCCCAGATTTGTATCTATATTAACAGTCTCAATTATGTCAGTAATACGAACAAAAAAGTTATAAATTAAAAAAATTGTTTACAATGAACAAACGCATCAAGGGTTTTTTTTTCTTTTAAGAGTTGCATTAATAACTCAAAAAAATATTATCCGCATATTTGGTAACACGTACGTTTGTTATTGATGAGTCCACGTTCAGCAGAAGCAATCTGCAAAAGGGTATGTGTGTTTTTTCCTCTTCTTGAAATATGAGTAGAAAAAAATAGTAAGGCTTGAGTTGGCACACACTGAGATTGAATTAATGTATAAAAGTAATTATTTTCGTATATATATATATATATGTATGTATGCCTCCATTTTGGACTTATTTAGTTTTTCCAGCTGTGAATTTGAAAAAAGAAGAAAGAAAAGTAAGAGCACGTTAAATATTGCAGATAGACTTTATTGTCATTAACTGCAGAAAAAGCTTAGCATATAACATGAATGGGTACCAAACCATGGATCCATGGATGGTAGCTGGCTAGGTGTTTGAAAATAAATTGAAGAAAAAGGCATAGTTTGAATTTATCGTTTTCTTTGCACTGCTTCCGGGCTGGGAACAAAATGCATGTGGATGTTTATAATTTCGTTTTTGTGGTAATATGAGTCCAAGAAGTGGGAAAGAGACGAAGAAGGATAGCAACATTACATAGCATGAGCAGAGCACAGTACGTTTTGCGCAGAGGAGAAGACTTGCATAATTAAGTTTTGTAGTTAAGTGAACAAAGCCCCACTCACGGGGACAATAACTTACCTATCACATTTCACAAACTTCACCATTATGGCAGGGATGGACCATTCTGCTTCCTACTTCTTACCACTAAATTATTCTCCATAAACTATGCCTAAACAACACTATTAATGGATATCCACTTCCATGCACCCTTCGTTTAACGTCTTTACACCAATGCAGTTAAGTTTACTTTAGCATCTTTTCAAAACTTGCTTGCAACTTGGACTAATCTTCATTCAAAGAGACACAACTTCATCAGTTTACAGATATATATATATTCATTCATACTGTTTCTGGAACGCTAAATATATGCACGTATGGCTTTGATGAACATCATCCAAAATAAATATGAATTATACTTTTGGTGGATGCCATCTGAAACTTTGCAAATAAATAAGATGGAGACATGTTAAATCGATAAACCCAATATAGGTCAACATGGTACATTGATAAACCCAAGGTCTCTCCACGAATTCATATATGTAACTTCTCTTTCCTTTCTTCACAACATGTTATAGTAGTATTTAATTAGAACTTGCATTTTAGCACTCTTTTCACATAAGAATTTATTGGCACTTTTGGAGTGGGATTAGTCTTCATTTAATAAACTAAAACGTCCTCCTTATAAGCATTTTTCTGTAAACTTTAATAAGCAAAGAAACAAGCATATAGTCGATCAGAGAGATTACCTTGACACTCCCAAAAAAATTAGTTTCATCTAACAATCAGTTTTGATAATATAATAATATATATTAAGATTTCATATTAAAAAATAAATGAATAGTTTTATCTTTTAGTGATATCAAATGAATGTATTTTGTATTTTAATGGTCTCGAATTATCACCACTCATAGTAAATATAGCCCCACGTTGCAAACAACCCATTCATGTGTGATGCGGTTTTATGTTTTAAAATAGGTTTAAGTGTATATTTAATCTCTTTAAATATGGTCGAGTCCGAATTTTGTTATTTTAGATTATTCATAATTTTTATTATTTTTAATCTTTATTATTTAAGTTAATGACACTTTTGTAAAAAGGATTATGTGATATTATTTTGAACTATCATGTTTAGTTTGACTGGAGAATTTGAAGCATTTTGGAATGATAAAATTAATTTAATTGAGTTCCAAATCTTGGTAAAATAATTAATTTAGTTTCACCGAATTGAGGATTTAATAAAATTGAATAATATATTGATTTTTGAATGATTGTTTTTAGTTAAAATGATCCAGACATGGGTTTTAAGCAATAGATGGTTGCAATTTAGTATTTCTAATATTGTTAAAGATGTTGAAATTGATAGAATAGTTTTTTTTATTAGGTTTAAAAATTGTTTGAATTGCTACGTAAAACCTTTTTATTATGTTGGGTGATAGTCCTGTAACCGACTCATAATGAAAACGATCGATTTTCAAATCTTATTTATAGACGACGTTATTTGGGCGTGGGTTATGGGATTTTCAATGCTGTTATTGAGATGTGTGAACGAGTTAGAGAAGGAGAGGATAATGCAGGTGGAGCATGAGGGGGTGTGTGGAAGTCATATTGAAGGGTGATCTCTAGTTGTGAAGATTTTAAGAGCAGGTTTTTTTCTGACCTATATAATAAGAGAGGATTGTCTAAAATATGTTAAGAAGTGTGATAAGTGTCAGAAGCATTCAGATGATATAAAGTTCCAGTCGAGCGTTTGTACTCTATAATCGCCTCATGGCCCTTTTTTAGATGGGGGATTGACATTTTGGGACCGTTTCCTATATCATTAAGGCAATTCAAATTTATTGTGGTGGTTGTTGAATATTTCACAAAATGGATGGAACTTGAGCCCTTAACAACCATCACAACATAAATCGTTTCCAAGTTTGTCTGGAAGTCAATAGTGTGCAGGTTTGGGGTACCTAAGGAGTTGATATCAGATAATGGAATGCAGTTTACTAGTCAGAAGATGAGACTCATGTGTGAGAAGTTGAGTATTCGACAGGTATTTTCATCAGTGGAGCACCATCAATCTAATGGGCAGGTTGAGGCGACAAACAATGTAATAATGCAGGGTTTGAAGAAAAAACTATGAGCGGCTAAAGCCAAATGGGTGGAGATGTTGCCTGGAGTTATTTGGTCGTACTACACTACGGTGCAGTCAACTACGAAAGAGATGCCTTTTGGGTTAGTCTATGGAGGCGATATTGTATTGCCCATTGAAATAGAAATGATATCTAAGAGGGTGGAGGATTTCTCAAAAGAACAATTGGAAGATACACGCGAGAAAGTTCGGTGAAGGAGACCTCGTTCTAAGGAGGTCGGGGGAGGCAAAGATGCATAACAAATTAGCAACAAGATGGAGAGGACCTTACAAAATACGTGAGGTGGTCGGGAAAGGAGCGTACAGGTTGGAGACTTTGGATGGTGGGAACATTCCATGAACATGGAATATAGCTAACCTATGGTTTTATTACAGTTAAAATGTTGGAACGTTTTAAATTTCATTTTTATTTACTTTATATATGGAGACAAACTTATAATATTTATGTCATTATCATGAATGTTGTTTTATAAAGAAGGATTTATCCATTCAAAAACCATGAAAGGGTGTTCACCCTCCATGTGTCGAGCCAGAAGGCTCGGTCCACTAAAATTCATGGAAGGGTGTTCACCTTCCATGGTGTCGAGCATGGAAGGGTGTTCACTCTCCATGGTGTCGAGTTAGAGGCTCAGTCCATTCAAAAACCATGGAATGGTGATCACCCTCCATGGTCAAAAGGCTCGGTCCACTAAAAACCATGGAAGGGTGTTCACCCTCCATGGTACCGAGCTAGAGGTTGGTCCACTGAAAATCATGGAAGGGCGTTAACAGTTTGTCAAGAGAAGATCATGAAAAGAAAGGCTTTGTTAAAAGAGTCGTATTGGTGCATTCGAAATACTAAATTTTATTGGTGCATTCGAAAGAGTCGAATAAGAACGCATGAAGTCACAAGAAACTCTGTTTTCTATTAAAAAGGGTATGGTTTGTTAAGAGAATAACGCAAAAAGAGAGTCATTGCGTACAAGTATAATAGTTAAAAGATAAATGAACACTGCATGCTGACAAATCACATAAGTCCAGTGCATACATAGATTACAAAAGTTAAGGCTACATCTACAAACTAAATATATGCTGAAAGTTTTTTTTAAAAAAAAGGATCTCAAGTTGGGTCTCACTCATCGACAATCTTTCCATCAATTACACTATTGAAAGGATTAAATACCGAGGTATCAATATCAGGTTGAACAACTTGAAATTGTTCAAGAGCACCATTGAAGTCGTCAACAAACGACTTGGAAATCTCGTCCTTCGCAGCTTCCAAGGCAGCATCTAGGGTGGATATCTTGTTCTACAACATAGTCTCAGTATCTTCCCAGGCTCGGTTGGAAGCTTGACGCTCTTCGCAGTGTCGGGCATAATCTTCGATGGTTCTTTGGAGTTTGCCCAAAGCATCGTCTCTATCCCGAGCCATTTCGGCTAACTTGCTTTCGTATTGGGAAATTTCTGAACGAGCAACTTGCAACTCTATAGACATTTGTTCAAATCTTGCTAGCTCCTTGGCCGACTTCTGAGCCTCTTCAGTATCTTTCTGCAGCCTATGGGCCATGCAGTCAAACAAGGAGACTAGCTCAGACCAAGAGGAGGGTTGGTCAGTTGGAAGGCGAGTGTTGTCTTCTTCTCTATTTTCCTTTCTAGACAACTTTGCGGCAGAAGAACCTTGGTGATGAGAGGAGGTTTCCTCCAAGTCGATAAGGTTGACCTGTAGGTGACTTTCAAAAGGAAGTTTCTTCTCGATGGGCATGGTGGTGTTTTTTTCAGAGTCAACCACAACAGGTTTGGCGCTAGACTTGGTCGAGGCACCGCAGGTGCGACGAGCCATCTCTGCTTTGGTTAAGAGCATGGTGTTGTCTGAAACAAGGAATATGGGTGAGTAGACAGAATATGATAAAAAAACAATGAAAAACGGTAGAAGAATGTACCAATGTAGACTTTTAAGTCATTAGGTCGGTACTCGAGCTTTAAAAGGATCAAAGTTTCAAAGACAACCCCTAGGTCATCAAGATTTTTGCAGTCACTTAATTCACTACTGTCAAGGTCTTCAGGAGATTGGGAAGGTTGACATGTAGGATGGGATGACCAGTACAGAGGAAATTCGTCTAAGAGGTTAGGGTTATGATCGGATTTATGAACTTTAACAAATTTTCCTTTGAAAGATTTATATGAAGATTAGAATAGAGATAAAAATGCATGACCTTTAACAATGCTAAAGGAGGCCCAAGAAGTCCGTTTTGAGGTTTTATATTCAAAAAAATAGAAAAGCATATTGGAGCTCAAAACAATGCCTAATTGCCCACATAGAATATGAAAGACTCGGACAAAAGCCCAACTGTTAGGATGAAGTTGGGTAGGGGCAACGTTCAAAGTAAGGAGGATTTCTTTTTCAAAAGGGTGAAGTGGTAGTCAGACGCCAATCTTGGTAAATAGTGTTTCATAAAAGAAACAAAAGGGAGACTCATTTATACAACTTTGCATATAGATTCTTCATGTTTACAGGGTATGAGGACGACATCCTTTTCTAAAGGGGTACGACTCAGAGAGATAACATGACGCAACTTTCAGATTCTTTTTACAGAAGTAAACACAAAAAATTCACGAAGAATGTCAAGTTTCGCCTAGGGATACATAAAGTAATAATCCATGAATGGAAGTTACGTGGAACACATACAAGACAAGTCACGATAAAGGATATGGAGCACAATAACAGATAAATCCAAGGGCGTACCTGGGAGCGGGATTGATAGGAAGAAGGAGAATGATACGAGGTGAGTGCGAAAGAGATGAATGCGAGATGGGTAGAAAGTTGCAGAAAACACAAAACTATGGGGGAAAGAAGGAGGGGCAAGCAGACAAAGCAATGCGAGGAAGAAGAGGGGGCAAGCGGGAAGATGAAGAGACGCAAGTGTGGGAAACCGTTTTTTATACAAGACGAAGATGAAGTGACACATAGTAAAGAAGTAATAAATGCAAGCTCGTTTATCTATAAAGTGCATAGAGTCAGACGATGAATGAGGCAACAATAAAGAAGCATTTATAACAGCCTTAACAGCCTACGCTTGAAGCGGGGGGGGGGGGCATGTAGGGTGATAGTCCTATAACCGACTCATAATGAAGACGATCGATTTCCGAATCTTATTCCCAAACGACATTATTTGGGCGTGGGTCATGGTCATGGGATTCTAAATTAATTAGTCATCAAGATCATTTAAGGTAGAACCATGGACATAATAAGAATTCATCATTATATACCTCAGAAGGCAGAGCGAAAGATCATCTTTTACATATCGGTTGAGGGTGCACTCACTCTTAACTACCTGCGTTATGAACTTAAGGTCGCCTACCCTTTTGTCCTTTTGTCTAGAACATACTATTTTTTTTCTCAAACGATATATTTTTAGGCATACAAAATAAGATAGATGGTTTGATATTTGTCTATATAGTTTTCTTGCTCAAATAAAAATAAAATAGAAAACAACTATTATTCTTTGAATGAACTTTTCTAAAATAAAATTGTGCCGCTAAGCAATATTTTCAAATGTTAATTTATTATTTAGTTGAATTATGTAAGGTATATGATGTTATAAATTTGAATGATGTTACGTTAATTCAAATGTAGTTGAATTGTTAAAAAAGATGCCTATATGTATAAACACTTATTTTAATGTATGGATTAGGTATATTTACTTATATAACAAGTACATGTAAGTATGTTAATAGCAATATTTTAACTACCCCAACTTTTCAAATCATGTAAATTAAGGCCTCAAACATTTATTACAAGTATAAACATACATGTCAGGAAAAAGATTATCTTAAACTCATATTAACTTATTTAAAAACTTACAACATATCAAGTAGTGCTATTCTCTCATAAATATTTCAAAAAATATTATAAGTCTTCATAGTTGAATATTCTTTTATGTATAAAAATTCATGTGTTTATTTATGATTAATGAAGAATTAAGAGTTTGAATTATTTATAGTTACCTGTTACATTTTAAATATTATTATTTTGATTTTGAAATTTATCTTTTTTTTTTGTGGAAAACCTTTTATAATTCCACATCATAAGGGTAAAAATATTAGTTTATTTTATTTTAAATTTTTAGTAGATTTTCAGGTGCCTCGTTGAAATATTATTAATTTTTTTATAAACCCTTTATCATTTGAGGATATTTTATATGGATCAAGTTTATGGTGGAGTGAAACATATGGAATTTCTGATTAAATGGGATGTTATAATAAATAAACTATTTTTTTAAAAATATAATTTTATTTTTATTTTCTGTTAAAAAATAGTTGACAATGGACACTTTAGAATGATTTTACCGCTAAAAAACGCAATAAACCGACACTTTTCTAACCAGCAATAAAATGTCATTTATTGACAAAAAAAAAAGCTGTAACAAAAAAAAACAGTAAAGTTAGTTTTGTGAAGCGTTTTACAACGATTTAAACAGCTATAGATTACACTATCACAAAACGTCAAACTTCAAAAGAATCTCATCATTCATTTATGCTCATCTCAGCACGAAAATTTAAATGCTGTGTCTCTCATTTTCTTTTTAAATACTTATATATTTTCTTTTTGGAGAGAAGAGAATGAATGATTTGCACACAAATTTCTATCTTTTCAATTGAATAAATAAATTTTTATTTGTATTTAGCTATTTATTTTATCAATTTAATTATTTATTTCTATATTCTCTGACAAACACATGGTTCTTGAATAAGATTATCAGAGTGTGTATATTTAAAAATTGGAGTGAATGATATAGTACATAATGAAGTAAATTGTGGGAAAATTGGCACTTAAGAATGGTGTATGCGATGGATGTGGTGGAGCATCGTAAGTTGTGATGAGTGAACAAGTTTTCTGAGTTTTTTGTTGAAAGAGAAATGGCCATGTTTGACCGGTCAAGTTATCACCCTAAGGATTGTTTCTTCTTCCGGACCCTCCGTCATGCTTTCTATTAAAAGCCCGGCCCGCTTCTTAGACTTCAGCTTCAGGGTAGGGCCCACACAGGCTTCACCCGGCCCGACCCAGACACAGCCCGGTAGATTTTTTGTTTCCACGCGCTGAAGAAGCGCGCGTGATTAGAGACAGTGGCACTCAAAACGCAAAGACTTTATGGGTCAAACTGAAATAAAAACCTCATCATCCTCAACACTCACCCAACCCAACATCACACCATGAACACCGAAACATAACAACAACACGTTCATTCACTCACTCTATCACTTCCTCGGAACTAAAATCTCGCCTTTCTTACTAATCCTTATTGTCCAAGACAACATAATCAATGTTCCCAAACTGTAACCGCTACAACAGCTCTAAGGTTTCCACCTAAATCGTAGTCTCATCTTTCTTCCTTAATTCTAAGCTCTTAGGTGAAGTGGCTTAATACTTCACATCATATCATATAAAACACTTCAGAGACGACTTTTTTTGCATTCTTGTTCAATTGGGTCGTCGAGTCTCTTTTCAGTAAACTCTTTTTTTCCCCAAATGGATGATCTTTCGTCCAGCCTTCTATGCCAAGAAAGCGATGCGTATTTGGAAGAAGGAGGTGATGAATTAGAATACCAATTGGTTGGATCACGGCATGATTGTGGGGTTTCGGAGGATGAGTATGTGGGGATTTTGGTTGAGAGAGAGATCGTTCTTGGGTTCAGAACGGACGAAACTTTGGTGTTTGGGGACTGGATGAAGCGTGCACGCATGGAAGCAATCAATTGGATTCTCAAAGTTAGTCCAACGACCCATTTTACTTGTACTTTCGATTGAGCTTCATTAATGAAACTGCATTAGGAAACTCGATCTTGATTTTCTTTTGTTTCTTGCTTTTTAATTTTGTTGTTCATTAGACAAGAGCAACATTGGGTTTTTGCTTCGAAACGGCTTATTTGTCAGTCACATACTTCGATCGATTTCTTTCTAGACGGTCCATTGATGTATGTAAGCTAAAATGTTATGTTACTCTTCCAATTAATGACAGCATTGAATCTTTGATCGCTCTTCTTCATTGATCTTGATTATTCCTTACTTACCCTTTTTGTTGAATGCTTCATTTTTGTGCAGAGTGAAAAGTGTTGGGCAATTCAGTTGCTTTCAATTGCATGTCTCTCTCTGGCTGCAAAGATGGAGGAGTGCAATGTGCCAGCGCTATCAGAGTTCAAATTGGATGACTATTCCTTTGAGGGAAAAGTGATTCAGAAAATGGAGCTCTTGGTGCTCAGCACATTGGAGTGGAAAATGGGTATCATCACTCCCTTTGATTTTCTTTCCTGTTTCATCACAAAGTTATGCAAAGAATCCCCACCAAGTCCTACTTTTTCCAAGACCATGCAACTCATCTTTACCACAATGAAAGGTGAATATGAGCACCGGACTTTCCTTTCTATCTTTTGGCTTTTAAATGAACTTTTTGACAAAAAAATTCAATGAGTCACATTTCCATATGCATTTAGCAGATATTTGTTCTCCTGTGCAGAGGTCAATTTAATGGATCAAAAACCATCAGTTATTGCAGCGGCTGCTACATTGGTGGCAATGGATCAAAAATTGACGATGGACGCGGTGGAGTTGAAGATGAGTTCAATTCCACAACATTGGCTTCTAGAACCTGTAAGTTCTGTGTTATTTTTTAGAACTAACCCCATAACATATAAGCTAATGGATACTCTGAATTAACTTTGGCCCTTTTTGTTTTCTTCACAGAAAGATGTATTCGAGTACTACAATCTAATTCAAAGATTACATGAGGAGGATACCAAAAGAGACACGCACACGCCAATTGACGTGACTGACAGCTCTAGAGTTACTTCTTCCGCAGCAATGGCAAAGAGAAGAAGACTCACATTCAATGATGATGAAGGAAGTAGTCATGGGAAGGGACAGGGCTAGAAAAATCCATTTTTTTTCTAATTATTTAATGTAATGTGAAGCTTATGTATTGACATTCTTGATTAGTTCTAGCATTAATCTCAACCAGAGATAGATGAGTGAAAGTTAAACCCCTGTGACAAAGGTATTGATTGTTGCTGCAAGAAAAGTTGTTTAGTATTGATTTGGTGTCTTCCTCATAAACCAGCAAGGCAAAAAGATGAAAAAGGAGGAAGCAAGAATAAAATTTCAGGGTTTGGGATACATATGTTAGTTGAAGTGTTCAAATCAAATCACAAGGTAAAAAAAAAGCCAGATGCTGATCTAGAAAGCTGCAGAATTAGAAACAGCCAGTTAGGAGTTAGGCCATTACTTGTCCTCTTTTACCCTTATAATTTATTGTGATTTTTTTCCATTCTTCCTGTTATTATTATTTTTTCTTTTTTGTTTTGGTTAATCTTTTTAACCTCCATTGCCTCTTCATAGTGGATTTTGTTTTGTCATATCTCTTGCAAACTACCTTTTGATGCTTGGGATGCTTTGGTAATGTCTTGAAAAAGGCTGAAAGCGGGAAGGGAAAAACTGTGTTGGTGTGTTTGGGTGCATGGTCTATGTTGCATAATGGCCATCACAAAAGTTTTGTAAGGATGAATGTGATTGGATTTGTTTGAATGTCTGACTGCTTTTAAGGCGGGACCTACCCTTTTGCCTGCAAATTTTTACATGGCTTCGTTGTGTTCATGGGTCATGAAACCTCAGATAGTGTTTGTGGAATCAAAAGGATTTCTATGTTGATTATGCTTTGAAGCAACGAACTTTTGTACTCTGTCAGGTTTACTCTAACAACATCGTAACTTGGTGTACTCTTGTTTAGGATTGCACGACATCATTTACGGTGTAAAAGGAAAAAAAAAATCTGAAACTAAATAAATTGGTGCCTCAAACGGTTTTGTCCAGAACAAGCTCTTCTCTTACTTGGTTGAGATAAGAGAAGAATATTTGTGAATTCACCACTTTGTTTTTTGGAAAAAAATAGGATGCTTGCATGCAAAAGTTTGTTTGGTTATTTCATTTATTTGATTATTAGTGGGAAAACTGTTAAGAGCAAACTTTTTCTTAAACACTTACAGACTAATTTATATATAAAAGATATTTGGACAAACTTCTCCATAAATATTTTTATAAAAAAAATTAAAGGTATTTTTTTTTCTGCAAGTTACAATTAATTTATTATTTAGAAAAGTAAAAGTTAATAAAATTTAAATGTTTCTATAAACTAGTTACGGATAAACTGATTTGGCTTACAAAAATGTTTCTTTCCTTTTTTTTTCTTCTCTCCAAATATATATATATATATATATATATATATATATATATCTATACCTATATATAAAGGGGATTCCCCTCTTAACCGCTCTTAATTTTTTTCTCCATTTTATCCTTATATTAATATTTAATTTTATTATTGTATTATGGTCATTGTGTCATTTCTTAATTTTTCTACAATATTTGGTATACGTAGTAGGGCGAATTGAAAGAAAGGTGGAGGAGTGGTTATGAATTGAAAAAGATGGTTTATTTTCAAAATCAGTTACATAAAGAAAGAGAGTTTATTTTCAAATTCAGTTACATAAAGAAAGGGAGTTTATTTTCAAAATCAGAGTTTATTTTCAAGATCAATTGCATAAATAAAGGGAGTAAGGAGAGAAAAAAAAATATTAGAGAAAATAACAAAGAAGATAAGAAGGAAGTGTTGAAAAAAAAAAGAATAAGGATCAGGAAGAAAGCATTGGTCACTTTTTATCCTTGCACCCTCCAATCCCACCAATGAGTATCAGGTAGCTTCACGTGTCTCCCTTACAAGAAAATGTGATCTTTTTTTGCAATACATTAATTATTTTTTCTTTGAGTATCTAGGAAGGATCGAGGGGTGCCCTGCCTCTTCGGTCAATAAGGCCACTGGTGAGGCCTTGAAGCTTTGAATTGGTTCCTCTCATCCCGTAAGATCTTTCTCTCAAGGTTTACTTTTTCATTGCAGAGTTTTTATTTTTTTTTATTTTTTATGTCGTTGTGCTTGATAATTGCTTTGTTGGTTGCTTTGTTGCTTTGGTAGCTTTTTCTGTTTTGAATAGTGTACATACCAAAAATGGGGTTTATGGGTGGACTGGATTGGAGCTTTATGCTTTTAAGATAAAGATGTGTTGTTGTGTTGTTCTGATGTGCAGATTTTGAAACTGTTTGCATTTGGGACTAAATTTACACAACCCAGGTTTTCCCTTATCCCTTTAATTTCCCTTCCATATATGGTTTTGCCTTTTTCTTTAGTCGTTTCTTCATTTTGTTTCGTCACTTTCCGCTCATACTTTTACTTCTCCTTCAATCTTTTAAGTTTATTATACCAACTCTTCTCAACACAAAACAACGTCTGCACCTTATTCATTCCTTCCTTCTGTGACTGCAATTTTAATATTGTTTATATTGTGAGAGGTGAATTTGTTTGTTGTAACTAATTTGGTGTGTGGTCATTGTAGTTACTTGCTTTTCAATGTTTAAAAAGACCTTGCATTGAGTCGTGATGGAAGCCAAATTGACCAAATTGAGATAAAGATGTTTGGGCGAAAAAGTTGTTTGTAGAATCACAACAACATTTACAATGGAAATTGACATGCTACCAATATTACCGAGATTAGTCTTTCCATTTTATGGTGTAAAGTAGATTCACTTTTACTTTTACATATTATTATTTTGTTAAAAATTTATATATTTTAAATATTCACTCAAATAAAGAAATACATTATGCACAATAACTATATATAATCATGCCATGTTGTTGGTACTGTGGTGGAGACATGTGGTTTTTTTGTTTTTTTTTTTTTATCTTAGTACATTGCATTTATCTTACTAAATTTTTGGCTTAAGGGGAATGTAAAATACTTTGTGTGAGATAGATTTAATGATGAATGGTTCATTTGCAACTTAAAGGTAAATGGTGAACAATGATGGAGCATTAAAGTTCCAATTCTATTATCGTCAAGGACTTTATACCAATACCAATTTCCTAAGATATTTCATTTTTATTTTAAGCAATGGTAGATTTAATGATGAATGATTCATTTGCAACTTAATTCCAGTGGAAAATGAAAATTAAAATATTACTCGCTAAGAGAAATTACTTTTATTATGTCATTAAAGATATATCTTTGTAAACATTATTTTTTAATTTTTTTTTAACTGGTTAATTATGATTAGTTATTTTTTAATATTTTATATTATAAGATGAGGGACTAAATTAATGTTTTAAAGCCTAAGTTGTATAGGAGTAAACTCATGTTTTTTCTAAACCCTATTAATAACAAGAACCAACATATACTAATAATAATTAAAATAAAGACACTAATGAACTTTCTTTTTTCTCATATATACTAATGCCTAAATCAGTAAAATATAGAATAAATAAATAGGTAAAACAAAAAAAAAATTGAATAAACGCTTCATCTTAATTATTAGTGTCCATCCAATGTTTGGTGTGAAACTGAATTTTAAAATATTTAATTTAATTTAATTTTATATTTAATTAAAATAAAAACTAAATTGAATAATCAATTTTTATATTTGATTTTATTAACAGTTTTACATATTATTTAATTTGATTTGAGTTGAATTTTTTTTTTTCAAATCAAACTGATTTATTAATAATTTTAAATTTTCAATATGATTTTTAACATAAATATTATAAAATTAGTGAAAACACAAGTATGACAATGTCTGTATCTATATTTTTATTTTTATTTTCATAAATTTATATCTATATCTATATCTATATATATAACAATTGAGGGAGCACAAACAGGCCTATTTTGACACGTGTCGCAACCTCAATTTTTTGGAAAAAAAATGAAAAAGAAATTTACCCAAACAGGAAAATTGACCAAAGTTTCACCAATTATCACATGACACCTGGACTAACCAGAGCTTGCCACGTACCAATTCTTAAAACTCACTTTTTTTTTTCTCTCTCTCTCTCATTCTGATTTCCCATTCTCTCTGAAACCCTAATCTCTCTCAAAGCCATTCTCTCATTCCTTCTCTCATTTTTCTCTTTACTGATATTCACCAATTCGGCAACTGCCTACATGCCTTATTGAAAGGCATCTTTAATTTGCACCAACGTATTTCCCTTTTTCGTGATGGCTGAACCCTTCTCTTCTCAGCTTTCTCTCCTCAACTTTCACCGATTTGGCCACTGCACACACTCTGGTCATTGCCTTACCAATAACTCAGATATCTTCCTTTAGGGTTGTTTCTTATGGCGCGATTTTTGAATTTGAAAATCACTTTTTGAGGTTATATAAGTTCTCATAAACTGGACATTCTTCTGAATAAAAGGTTAGTCTTTTATCATCCCTTTTCATTTTTGTAGTTATTTTGATGTTTTCTGGAAAAAAAATGAAAAAGAAATTTACCCAAAGAGGAAAATTGACCAAAGTTTCACCAATTATCACATGACACCTAGACTAACCAGAGCTTGCCACGTACCAATTCTTAAAACTCACTTTTTTTTTTCTCTCTCTCTCTCATTCTGATTTCCCATTCTCTCTGAAACCCTAATCTCTCTCAAAGCCATTCTCTCATTCCTTCTCTCCCTTTTCTCTTTACTGATATTCACCAATTCGGCAACTACCTACATGCCTTATTGAAAGGCATTTTTAATCTGCACCAACGTATTTCCCTTTTTCGTGATGGTTGAACCCTTCTCTTCTCAGCTTTCTCTCCTCAACTTTCACCGATTTGGCCACTGCACACACTCTGGTCATTGCCTTACCAACAACTCAGATATCTTCTTTTAGGGTTGTTTCTTATGGCGCGATTTTTGAATTTGAAAATCACTTTTTGAGGTTATATAAGTTCTCATAAACTGGACATTCTTCTGAATAAAAGGTTAGTCTTTTATCATTCCTTTTCATTTTTGTAGTTATTTTGATGTTTTTTGGAAAAAAAAATGAAAAAGAAATTTACCCAAAGAGGAAAATTGACCAAAGTTTCACCAATTATCACATGACACCTGGACTAACCAGAGCTTGCCACGTACCAATTCTTAAAACTCACTTTTTTTTCTCTCTCTCTCTCTCTCTCTCTCATTCTGATTTCCCATTCTCTCTGAAACCCTAATCTCTCTCAAAGCCATTCTCTCATTCCTTCTCTCCTTTTTCTCTTTACTGATATTCACCAATTCGGCAACTGCCTACATGCCTTATTGAAAGGCATCTTTAATTTGCACCAACGTATTTCCCTTTTTCGTGATGGCTGAACCCTTCTCTTCTCAGCTTTCTCTCCTCAACTTTCACCGATTTGGCCACTGCACACACTCTGGTCATTGCCTTACCAATAACTCAGATATCTTCCTTTAGGGTTGTTTCTTATGGCGCGATTTTTGAATTTGAAAATCACTTTTTGAGGTTATATAAGTTCTCATAAAGTGGACATTCTTCTGAATAAAAGGTTAGTCTTTTATCATCCCTTTTCATTTTTGTAGTTATTTTGATGTTTTCTGGAAAAAAAAATGAAAAAGAAATTTACCCAAAGAGGAAAATTGACCAAAGTTTCACCAATTATCACATGACACCTAGACTAACCAGAGCTTGCCACGTACCAATTCTTAAAACTCACTTTTTTTTTCTCTCTCTCTCTCATTCTGATTTCCCATTCTCTCTGAAACCCTAATCTCTCTCAAAGCCATTCTGTCATTCCTTCTCTCCTTTTTCTCTTTACTGATATTCACCAATTCGGCAACTACCTACATGCCTTATTGAAAGGCATTTTTAATCTGCACCAACGTATTTCCCTTTTTCGTGATGGCTGAACCCTTCTCTTCTCAGCTTTCTCTCCTCAACTTTCACCGATTTGGCCACTGCACACACTCTGGTCATTGCCTTACCAACAACTCATATATCTTCTTTTAGGGTTGTTTCTTATGGCGCGATTTTTGAATTTGAAAATCACTTTTTGAGGTTATATAAGTTCTCATAAACTGGACATTCTTCTGAATAAAAGGTTAGTCTTTTATCATTCCTTTTCATTTTTGTAGTTATTTTGATGTTTTCTGGAAAAAAAAATGAAAAAGAAATTTACCCAAAGAGGAAAATTGACCAAAGTTTCACCAATTATCACATGACACCTGGACTAACCAGAGCTTGCCACGTACCAATTCTTAAAACTCACTTTTTTTTTTCTCTCTCTCTCTCTCTCATTCTGATTTCCCATTCTCTCTGAAACCCTAATCTCTCTCAAAGCCATTCTCTCATTCCTTCTCTCCTTTTTCTCTTTACTGATATTCACCAATTCGGCAACTGCCTACATGCCTTATTGAAAGGCATCTTTAATCTGCACCAACGTATTTCCCTTTTTCGTGATGGCTGAACCCTTCTCTTCTCAGCTTTCTCTCCTCAACTTTCACCGATTTGGCCACTGCACACACTTTGGTCATTGCCTTACCAATAACTCAGATATCTTCTTTTAGGGTTGTTTCTTATGGCGCGATTTTTGAATTTGAAAATCACTTTTTGAGGTTATATAAGTTCTCATAAACTGGACATTCTTCTGAATAAAAGGTTAGTCTTTTATCATTCATTTTCATTTTTGTAGTTATTTTGATGTTTTCTGGGAAAAAAAATGAAAAAGAAATTTACCAAAAGAGGAAAATTGACCAAAGTTTCACCAATTATCACATGACACCTGGACTAACCAGAGCTTGCCACGTACCAATTCTTAAAACTCACTTTTTCTCTCTCTCTCTCTCTCTCTCTCTCTCTCATTCTGATTTCCCATTCTCTCTGAAACCCTAATCTCTCTCAAAGCCATTCTCTCATTCCTTCTCTCCTTTTTCTCTTTACTGATATTCACCAATTCGGCAACTGCCTACATGCCTTATTGAAAGGCATTTTTAATCTGCACCAACGTATTTCCCTTTTTCGTGATGGCTGAACCCTTCTCTTCTCAGCTTTCTCTCCTCAACTTTCACCGATTTGGCCACTGCACACACTCTGGTCATTGCCTTACCAACAACTCAGATATCTTCTTTTAGGGTTGTTTCTTATGGCGCGATTTTTGAATTTGAAAATCACTTTTTGAGGTTATATAAGTTCTCATAAACTGGACATTCTTCTGAATAAAAGGTTAGTCTTTTATCATTCCTTTTCATTTTTGTAGTTATTTTGATGTTTTCTGGAAAAAAAATGAAAAAGAAATTTACCCAAAGAGGAAAATTGACCAAAGTTTCACCAATTATCACATGACACCTAGACTAACCAGAGCTTGCCACGTACCAATTCTTAAAACTCACTTTTTTTTTCTCTCTCTCTCTCTCTCATTCTGATTTCCCATTCTCTCTGAAACCCCAATCTCTCTCAAAGCCATTCTCTCATTCCTTCTCTCCTTTTTCTCTTTACTGATATTCACCAATTCGGCAACTGCCTACATGCCTTATTGAAAGGCATCTTTAATCTGCACCAACGTATTTGCCTTTTTCGTGATGGCTGAACCCTTCTCTTCTCAGCTTTCTCTCCTCAACTTTCACCGATTTGGCCACTGCACACACTTTGGTCATTGCCTTACCAATAACTCAAATATCTTCTTTTAGGGTTGTTTCTTATGGCGCGATTTTTGAATTTGAAAATCACTTTTTGAGGTTATATAAGTTCTCATAAACTGGACATTCTTCTGAATAAAAGGTTAGTCTTTTATCATTCATTTTCATTTTTGTAGTTATTTTGATGTTTTCTGGGAAAAAAAAATGAAAAAGAAATTTACCAAAAGAGGAAAATTGACCAAAGTTTCACCAATTATCACATGACATCTGGACTAACTAGAGCTTGCCACGTACCAATTCTTAAAACTCACTTTTTTTTTTCTCTCTCTCTCTCTCTCTCATTCTGATTTCCCATTCTCTCTAAAACCCTAATCTCTCTCAAAGCCATTCTCTCATTCCTTCTCTCCTTTTTCTCTTTACTGATATTCACCAATTCGGCAACTGCCTACATGCCTTATTGAAAGGCATTTTTAATCTGCACCAACGTATTTCCCTTTTTCGTGATGGCTGAACCCTTCTCTTCTCAGCTTTCTCTCCTCAACTTTCACCGATTTGGCCACTGCACACACTCTGGTCATTGCCTTACCAATAACTCAGATATCTTCCTTTAGGGTTGTTTCTTATGGCGCGATTTTTGAATTTGAAAATCACTTTTTGAGGTTATATAAGTTCTCATAAACTGGACATTCTTCTGAATAAAAGGTTAGTCTTTTATCATTCCTTTTCATTTTTGTAGTTATTTTGATGTTTTTGGTTTTCTGTTTGTTATATTCTTCTTTGTTCTTCGTGTTTCTCAGGAAAGGTCTCAACCTTTGGGTTCTCTTACCAAAGTTGCTTGCCTTTGATATTTATTCTCTTCATCTTTTTGCATTTCCTTTGCTCCACTGGTATTAATATTGTTACTTTTCTGTTTGTTTCGTTTTCCAGTATTCTATATCATTTTTGCATAAGATTTTGCATCAGAATCACAAAGCACCTATAGAAGGTAATGCAAGCAAAAATCGAGGGATTTTCCAGTATTCTCATCGTGTTCAGTTTTGTTTGCATTTATATGATTTTTGTCCAAAATGTTAGCTCCATTTTTCTCAGTTTTTCCATTTGTATTGTCAAATGTTCATCTCTTTTGAAAGTGTATTTTTGTTTCCATCTGTTTATTTATTTTATTTAATTTAATTGAATGGAGTAATTACGGTTTCAATTGACAATGTTTTGGGGTTTTTTTGCAACTGTTTTTGCTGAAGATTTTACATCAGAATCACAAAGCAACTAAAGAAGGTAATGGAAGCAAAAAATGAGGTGCTGTTGCAAAATCTGAGAATTTGGGAAGAAAAAACAGTTACATAAATAAGGTAATCAAATTTCAAATCTGAATTGAATTTTGATAAAGTTTAGAGCTTTATTTTTAGTATTTTAAGGTGATAGATGTTCTTCATCATGGAATATTGTTCTCTCTTCTTGGACTACTCTTTCTCTTCATCTACTTTTTGAAGTATAAAGTATAATAACTGAAAACTTATTTTTATTTGTCCTAACTTATTTTTATTTATCCTGTGCAGGCACAATTTGAAGTATTGTATCATCTGAATTTGTAGAATGGATTGTAATTTGTGTTGATAATAATATCATAATTGTTGTGAGTGCATAAAAGTTGTTGTATTAGTATCATGAAGAGTTGTAGGTAATTATTAACAAATGTTGTAATTTTAATCTCACCTCTTCTATATTGATATTATGAAAATCTATAAAAATTGAAAGATTTATCATAGATCTTTCTTAATGCAATTGTTTTTTATTCTCATTAAAATATACTAATATAAAATTGAGAACTAATATACGGATAAATACAAAATATTAAATTATTTTATTTCCTACTTAAATAAAAATTTAAAATAAATAAAAGTTATGAGTATTTAAAATCCTAAATAAATATATGTCCCAAAAAATTTAATGTTATTCTTAAAAAAGAATCCAAATTAACTAAATTTATATGTTTTTCAAAAGTTATAAATAAATTATTTATTTTTCAAATAAATTATTTATTTTTTCGGCGATGTGCTTCTTGCGGCGATGCCAGACCACCTGATCTTCCGTTATCTAACACGACGATGACACCAACCTGGCGTCAACCGATTATGTACACTGCAGAACGCTACTTCCACAAACGGCGACTATATTTCAATGTTTTCTTATCAAAGTTGTTAAGTGAAAATTTAAACCCTAAACCCTAAGTCAAGTGAAAATTAATTTAAAAACATTTTAAGGACTTACTGTTATAAATTAAAATTAATATAATATACATACTAATTTAAAAGTATATTTAGGACTTAACTGTTACAAATTAAAATTAAAATTAATATAGTGTATATTTTTAAGAATACTTTAACGTATAAATTATTACCTTAAGTAGGACATCATAATATATATATATATATATATATATATATATATAGAAACGTTATATTAAGTAGGATTTTAAGTAATACAGTATTTGTATTTATTAAATAATTTATAAATTTTATTGATTTCAAAATTAATGTAATGTATATTCTAATGTAATGTACATTAGAATACTTCCACAAACGGCGATTATGTACACTGCAGAACGCCCCTTCCACAAAAGGCAACTATGTACACTGCAGAACGCCACTTCTACAAACGACGACTATGTACACTGCAGAACGCCACTTCCACAAACGGCGCTATGTACACTGCAGAACGCCACTTCCACAAACGGCGACTATGTACACTGCAGAACACCACTTCCACAAACGGCGACTATGTACACTGCAGAACGTCATTTCCACAAACGGCAACTATGTACACTGCAGAACGCCACTTCCACAAACGGCGACTATATTTCAATGTTTTCTTATCAAAGTTGTTACTATGCATACAGAAATGCAAATGATTGGTGGCATTGTGCATGTAAGCAGAAGTTCCTCATAGTATTTTGGTTTGGTGATACAGAATATGTTTTATGTTGTACAATGGGTATGGATATACGAATAGAAGCAAAAGTCAATGTTGTAGAATTTATTTTGTATTTTCTTAATTATTTCTGTTGTATTTTGTTTATTATGTTCCATTTCTCCATAAACCCTAAACCCTAAACTAATATAATGTATATTTTTAAAATACATGAAGAGAAAATATAATTATAATAATATGAAATATGGAATTATAATTTAAAGTTTACAATAAACTTCTGCATGGACAAGTCAAGTGAAAATTAATTTAAAAGCATTTTAATGACTTACTGTTATAAATTAAAATTAATATAATATACATACTAATTTAAAAGTATTTTTTGGACTTAACTGTTACAAATTAAAATTAAAATTAATATAGTGTATATTTTTAAAAATATTTTAACGTATAAATTATTACCTTAAGTAGGACATCATAATATATATATATATATAGAAACGTTATATTAAGTAGGATTTTAAGTAATACAGTATTTGTATTTATTAAATAATTTATAAATTTTATTGATTTCAAAATTAATGTAATGTATATTCTAATGTAATGTACATTAGAATACTTCCACAGACGGCGACTATGTACATTGCAGAACGTCCCTTCCACAAATGGCGACTATGTACACTGCAGAACACCACTTCCACGAACGTAAACTCTAAATCCTAAATTATTTAATGTCATTCTTGAATAAAAATCTAAAATTAATAAAATTTCTAAGTTTTTCAAAATCATAAATATATACAAATCCTAAATATTTTTATTTCCTACTTAAATAAATCAACAAACGGCGACCATGTACACTGCAGAACGCCACTTCCACAAACGGCGACTATGTACACTGCAGAACGCCATTTGCACAAACGACGACTATGTACACTGCAGAACGCCACTTCCACGAACGTAAACCCTAAATACTAAATTATTTAATGTCATTCTTGAATAAAAATCTAAAATTAATAAAATTTCTAAGTTTTTCAAAATCATAAATATATACAAATCCTAAATATTTTTATTTCCTACTTAAATAAATCAACAAACGGCGACTATGTACACTGCAGAACGCCACTTCCACAAACGACGACTATGTACACTACAGAACGCCATTTCCACAAATGACGACTATGTACACTGCAGAACGCCACTTCCACGAACGTAAACCCTAAATACTAAATTATTTAATGTCATTCTTGAATAAAAATCTAAAATTAATAAAATTTCTAAGTTTTTCAAAATCATAAATATATACAAATCCTAAATATTTTTATTTCCTACTTAAATAAATCAACAAACGGCGACTATGTATACTCAAGAACGCCAAATCAACAAACGGCGACTATGTACACTGCAGAACGCCACTTCCACAAACGTAAACCCTAAATCCTAAATTATTTAATGTCATTCTTGAATAGAAATCTAAAATTAATAAAATTTCTAAGTTTTTCAAAATCATAAATAAATACAAATCCTAAATATTTTTATTTCCTACTTAAATAAAATATAAAAGAAATAAAATTTCTAAAATTTTCAAAATCTAAATTATTTAATTTTCTACTTAAATAAAAATCCAAAGCAAATTATATTCCAAATTTATTCAAAATCGTAAATAAATACATGCCTAAAGAAGAAAATTGACCAAAACTTCACCAATTACCACATGACACCTAGACCTACCAGAGCTTGCCACGTACCAATTCTTAAAACTCACTTTTTTTTCTCTCTCTCTCATCCGGATATTAGGGTCTTTGCCTATTTTATAATGCAGGATTGTATAAAGTTCATAAAGCTATTGCAACACTTCAAGATCTATGTGCAGGTTTCCTTTTGTATATAACACAACTGTGAAGTTCTGTGAGCTATAGAAAAAGTTGTGCATTGACAAGTCCCTTTTGTATGGCACAGATGTATGACACAGCTTTATTCTAATGTGTTGCATGAAGTCAACCAAGTGTCCGAATGGTGTTTAAATTAGGCTGTCAAATCAAAAGTGGGTTGTATTATGTATTATAGAAAAAGTTGTGCATTGGCAAGTCCCTTTTGTATGACACAGGTGTATGACACAACTTTATTCTAATGTGTTGCATGAAGTCAACCAAGTGCCCGAATGGTGTTTAAATTGGGCTATCAAATCAAAAGTGGGTTGTATTGAAGACAGAAGATAGATATGGTTTAATATGGCTTAGACTTGAGGTGAACAGTGCACATTGAACAATGTTTGCTGCAATAGTGTATAAAGTTGAAGAACCTACCCCAGAAGTCTAACAACTATTTCCAGATTTCCTTTTGTATATAGTTTAGCTTTTGTAGGCAACATGATGTATTTCTGAATTGAAGCAATTGCCAAATCTGCAATACAATATAGTTTTGTGGACTATAAGAGCAGCTATTCAATGGCCTTCCCCCAACGGTGTTAAAATTGGGCTGACACATGCAAAGTCCAATCCTAAAAGGCATCATAAGAAGTGCATTCTGAACCTGCATTCTAAACCTCTACTGTACAGCTACGAAGTAAATTAATAAATATAAAAAAAATAAATCAATTAATGAAAATGGTGCATCATTTTTTTGGAATGTCACTATTTAAATGAACTTTTGTCATTGTGTTGTGTCACTGAAACTGTTTGGTCCATTTGCTGGAATACACAAAAATTGTTTGGTCCATTTGTTGGAATACACTAATGACGTTAACTCATTTCTTAAATGACGTTAATTCAACAAAGGAGACATGGAATGTGGTTGTCAGAGTGTTACGACTATGGTGTGTGCAAGATTTCACCAAACAGAAAATTCCATTTTCACTGGAGATGGTTCTACAGGATGAAGAAGTAAGTTTTTCAAAAAAACTCTCGGTTCTAACAAACATATATTTTTCATTTGTTGTGTTTAAAGATTGTTTTGTTTTTTAACTTTGTAGGGAGTCCGTATACATGCATCTGTGAGGAGGACTCTTATATACAAATTTCATAATCAAATATGTGAAGATCGTGTATATTCCATACAATCTTTTACTGTTGCCTCCAACTTAGGGTCTTACAGAACAACAAAACATGAGTATAAGATCAACTTTCAGTATGACGAAGGTATCTTTAATGGCTAATGAAGTGGTACCACAAAGTACACCACAATACACACCTCTCTCTCTGATTTTTGCTCCTGGCTTTGACACAAACTATTTAGTGGGTTAGTGAAATTATATGTTGTTTTTAGGGTTTAGTGTTTCAATACAACATTACCGTTTTTAACTTCAGTAATTTTTTTTATGTAGATATAATTGGAGTTCTGACTGGAGTGGGAACAGAACGCGAATTGCGAAAGGAAGGAAGAACTAGCAAACTGAATGTCATCTCCATAGATTGTGATGGGTATGTTGTAACTTCAGTCCATCATTGTTTCCTTTTTTTAAACTAACGTTTTAACAAAGATGTTTTTTTAGAGTAGTTTTCGGATTCAATGCACGCTCTTCGGCAATTATGTAGATCAGTTAAATGCCTTCCTCGCTGCTGGGGAAGTAGAGAATGTAGTTATAGCTATCCAATTTGCCAAAGTAAAGTTGTTCAGAGGTATCATTTTGGATCAATCAAAGTATCTTATTTCTATTTTCAATAATTAGGTTCCAAGTATATTTTTCTTACATGTTAATTTATATTATTATATAGACAATATCTATATTCAGAACTGCATTGATTGCACAAAAGTGGAATATAATGTACTGACTGAAGAAGCCTTACTGTTGAAAAAGAGGTACTTTACAAATATCATTATTTGTTGTGTTCAAAAGATGGTTTGCATGTATTCTAATGTAGTTTTAATGTAAAAGATGTTAGAAAGTATGGATTCTCCATCCCAGGGGCTAAGCCAGCTATGTGAATCTTCAAAGCAAACTCCTGAAGATGAATTCCTTCAAACCTCCACCATGACCACCATAGCAGGGCTGAAGGATTGTAGAGAAGACAAAAAATGTAACAAACAAGACAAAAGATGGGAATGTAACAAACAAGACAAAAAATGTTGTTTATACTGAAGTTTTTGACAATATTTGAAAAGCAATGTTGTTATATGTTACACCTTGAATTGTAATTTGAAGTTAAATCATATTGTCACATTCAATTTATATTACAAAATGACAACATGGATATGTCCCACAATTTCATACTATTATATATGACATGTCATGTCTTGCATTGTATAGTTGTGTATTGCTATTGCTATTTTGTACATTTGCATATTTTGATATTCGATGGTTGAAGATTGTGAGAGGATGCAGAAACTTCTGTCATAGGAAAGTTGTAGATTGTGAGAAATGTAACAAGGACATTGGTAATAACAATTCATTTGTAAGTTATGTTTTCCTCTACCATGTCTGTAATATGAAATATTTCTTCACTACTAATTTGTTTAAATGCTCATTTTTTGGACAAGGAATTGTATGATCAAGATGGAAAAAAATTATATAGAGGTTCTGCCACAGGAAAGTTGTAGAGGTGAACTAGAATGTTGGAAGACTAAGGTTTTGGACCGAAGAGTGTTGAAATTTAATAATTTGACACAGTGCCTCATGTATTTGATGTATAATGTGAATGCATTAGATTTTAACATGTATAATGCATTAGACATTTCATTATTAATGTGAAGGAATCAATACAGTGCCTTACACCAGTCCACATTTTGATACTGTTTTTTTCATTTTATACTTTTCTTTTACTGTTTTCTTTATGGTATTTTTACTTCTAATAATTTGTAATATGCACCCTCATGAATAAATAACTTTTTTAATGGTTAAATATCCATTCACCTTTATGCAGTATCTAAATAAAATAAACAAAATCTAATTAAAGAGTATGGTGCATATGTGAACATATATGTGCACATTATTATTATAACATTTTTCTTCCAATGATATAGTAATAATATAGTAATATAGTAATAATAGTAAAAAAGTATAAAAAATTATTAATATAGTAATAATACTTTATAAATAATTATACATGTATTTGTTAATATATATATATATATATATATGTGTGTGTGTTTTTTTTATATATTTATATTTATGTATATATAAATATTTATTCAATAATTCAATAAAAAAAACCCAAAAAATACCATAAAAAAGTAAAAAATATAGTAAAAAATATTATTAATATAATAATAATAATAATACTTCATCAATAATTGTACCTAATAATTATATCTGTATTTCTTTCCCGTGCGATGCACGGGTTAGTAACACTAGTATATCTACATAAGTGTAGTGTTGTCAAATAATACAGATACATAAACATTGTCAAATACTATAAAATACAAATACATTGTCAAATATTATAGAATACAGATACACATAAGTTTATGAAAAAAATTAAAAAATATGAATACATATAAATCTACATTTCATTTAGATAAATATCAATATACATATAATAATAATAACATAAAAAAATGTATTTGTAAATGATAAAAAAATTAAAAATTAAAAATATATACAAAATAATCATTACCAAATGCGAATAAATAAAAAAGCCAAAATATACTAAAATTAATCCAAACAATCCATGAACATAAATAATACAAATAAATAAATAATTCAAGTATAACAAACTGAAAAAAAAATCGAGGAAAGTAAGTAACAATAAACAATTATGTAAAAAAAGAATCATTGTAAAATTCGGATAACTCAAATATTTGTTATGATAACCTCTGCTTCAAAAACAATCTTATTATCTTCTTTGAAATTATTTAACATAAAATTATTTAATCCCACCCCAAGTTTTGTTGATTTATTTGGCACATTTTCTTTTACTTTTCTGTATAAAATATATATATATATATATATATAATTATGTATGTATAAAGAGTTATGTAAAAACTATTCATCTTAAAATTCGGATAACCCGAATTTCATTTTTTGTTATGTTAACCTCTGCTTAAAAAACAATCTTACTTCACATTTTATTTAGGATTTTGAATAATTTAGAAATTTTATTTATTTCACATCTTTATTTAAAAAGAATATTCAATAATTTAGAATTTGTATATTTAGAAGGTTGAATAATTTAAAAATTGTATTTATTAAATTTTTTTATTTAAGTAAGACAATAAATAATTTAGATTTGTATTTATTTATGATTTTGAATAATTTATGAACTTTATTTATTTAAAATTTTTATTTATGTATGATATTAAATAATTTAGGTATGTATTTATTTACGATTTTGAAATTTTTTGGAATATAATTTCTTTTGGTATTTTATTTAAGTAAAAAGTTAAATAATTTAGATTTTGAAAATTTTAAAATTTTTATTTCTTTTATATTTTTATTTAAGTAGGAAATAAAAAATTTATGATTTGTATTTATTTATGATTTTGAAAAATTTAGAAATTTTATTAATTTTAGATTTTTATTCAAGAATAGCATTAAATAATTTAGGATACGATTTAAAAATGATATTATAAATTTCAATGATTTTTATTTATTTAGGATTTTGAAAATCTTAGAAATTTTATTTAATAATTTTAGATTCTGTCTAAGAAAGACAAAGTTTTTAAGAATTCAATTGACTTTAATAAAAATATACAAATACTTTTTTTAAATTAATAATTTATTGTATAACTCTGTCAAGTTTCTATTTAATTACCAATATTATTTCATTTTATTCATTAATTTGTCATTATTATAATTTATATTTTGTTCATACAATCATATGGAATGAAAATCAAAGCCAATAAATTTGTTATTATTTTTTTTGTGATTTAATTTATGGTTTAAAAAAAATATTATGAATTAGTTACCAAAATTTTGGATGAAGAAAATGAAGAAGGTGAACATTGTAAAATATAAAATACACTGCAGATAAGTTAAAATAACAAAGAAAAAATACATATTACATAGAAATTACATTAAATTTAAATTGTACACTATTAAATAATAAATTCATAAAAGAAATGTAATTAATCATATTTCTATAAGCAACACTTTAATAAAATCCTATTTGTATACAAAATGTCTTTTTACACAATCAAAGAAATTGATTTTACATTGATATAGACTTCTTTCATCAGAGTATAAAAAATATTTCTTTAAACAATTACAAAATTGTTTGATCCTTGTATCACTCCTCATCTGAATGTTCTTTGATCCTACACATTGATCTTCAAATTACACATTGATCTTCAAATGCATGCTACACATTAAGCAACAATGTGTTCTTCAAACTGATATTCAGACTATTCTTCTTCAAATGCAGTCTAATAAAAGTCAAAAACAATAACAATGGACAATTCAAATTCAAAAAGAAATTACCTTTGATCAGAAACAGAGAACCAAAGACAAATAAAATTGAGAAAAAGCATGAAAGGATGGCATAGAAGATCAAAGTTTGCAAACAGAGAAAACAAAAACAAAAAGAAATTTAAGAAAGCTTTTGCATGTGAGAAAGAAAGCTTTTTTTATCAGAAAAAGAAAACCAAGGACCAAAAAATATTGAAAAAAACATGAGAAAACATATTGACAAACAAAAAATGAAAGGATGGTAGAGAAGATCAAAGTTTGCAACTTTGATAAAAAAAAACAGAGAACAAAAACAAATAAAAATCTGAAGAAAGCTTTTGCATGTCAGAAAATAAAGTAATAGAATATAAAGTAATAGAATACAACCTGAACAGTTGAGTTGGATGAGATGAACAAAAAGTAAAAAATGAGAAATAAGATGAACACATGCTTACAAACCTGGAACACGAACTCAACAAAAAGGAGATAAAATACACTAAAAAAGTTGAACAGATGAACAAATCAAAAAGAACAAAATATCAAAAAGGCAAAAATAAAAAGAAATGAAATTAACACATGCTTACAACCCTAGAACACGAACTCAACCCTAGAAACGGTATAAAGATTACCATATTACCTCGTTCGATGGCAAATGTAAAGAACAAAACCGAACAAAAATTAAATAATGGTTGTATACAACACTGTATATATAGTGAAAAATAATGGTGTTTTGGGGGGAAAAAGCTTTCAAATACGGCATCTTTGAAGTTGCTGAATTGGTGAAAAGGAGTAAAGGATAGTAATTAGGTTTCAGAGATACAGAGAATGGGGAAAGTGACACTAGAAAGCGGAAATTCAAATTCAAATTCAAAAACCTGAAGGGTGCTCTGTCATTGTTCTGCACAGCTGTTGGAATCGACATTTGCACAACCATACACGCTTTTGGAAAAGCCATTGCTAGGCACACAGAAAACACATTCAGAAACCCTAATTTTTCCTCCATCTATAAATATTGGGCCTGTTCACTCATTTTGGGCCAGCAGAACCATGGATTCGTTTTCTTCTCAACTAAAGCCTCACAATCTGCAAACCTGTAAAACATTCTTCTTCTGGTAAATTTCATTTTTTCTTTTTTTTTTCAAAAACTCATAAGAGTGACACGTGTAGAAAGTTGTCTGATTGTGCTCCCTCAAATGTTATAAGTATAGATTGATAGTTAGTTTAGAAACTTGTTTCTTTTTTCAAAGTACTTTAAAAAATGATCTAAACATAGTTTTATAAGACTTGAAATTGAGTCTTCTAAGATTTTGATAAGCCTGGAAGTCTAGGGTGAGAGATCTTGGTGTTGATGCTTCCTCCCTTATCCTCAGTTTCAGAACAAGGAATGATGAATATAGAAGTGTTGAAGGGTCAACTTGAAGTCCGTGAAAAATGATTGGTGTCAGCGGTCAAAGTAGTACTTGTACTGAACAAGCTACATAGGAGAAGTATCTTCATGGTTGAGCCAAAATAAACTCCTTATTATGCCTTCTTTTAATAACTCAAACAGAGATTGATTTGAAATGACACAGTATATACAAAAATCCGTGTAATGCGGCTTCAGTATGATATGATTAAAATAAGTATAAGTACAACACTTAACCGTGTCCTATTTCCTATATATTAAAATAAAAACTCTATTCTTCATAGTTTTCGGTCTTAATTTACTCTTTCCATTAACCATCCAACAAAGTTTATTCGCCCATTTAATAAATAAAGTTACTTTGTTGATTGCAGGATATAATTATTAACCCTATGTTTGGGCTAAGAATGAAGGAAGCAAGAAAGGGTAAACATTTAAATTTGCATTTGATGGTAACTTTTAAGGCAACCTGTGTGTAGCCAGGTGAAAGCACAAAGAGTCGAAGTAGATCTTGTAATGAGATGTGTTGAAATTCTTTAACGGCTTCGTATTTTAGTTAGTTCAAGAATAAAATCTATTAAAATCTTAACCAGCCAATAATTTCAAACAATCAAATAATCATGTTCCAACGGCCTCAGCACTGAAAATTATGAGTACCGATGAAAAGATATCAAACCTTTAGGCTACAGCAGGAGCTGCCCAATTCACAGAACAAGGTACATTGTGCAGAACTAGAGCAAATGCAATTCTCTTATAAAAGACCTACTGAACTCCCATCCATTGAGTACCTTAAGACTCTGAGAAGCCAAAGTTTGTATCTATAGCCACCACTGCTTCTTTAGGATTGAATGGAAGCACTTTATACTTCTGGGCACTGCGCTTCTGGTCTTCAAAAAATAATGGGCATCCACAAATTTTCCTGGCTAACTGCATAATCAAAATTAACTTTGATCAGACAGGGGAACCAACCTGCCAGAGATAATTTCGGATAAAGAGGAGGCATATCATGTCAAACACACTTAATAGAAAGAACTTCACCACTCCAGTCTATTGATGAGAATTTGTACACTAATATATGCAAAAGTCAAGTTTTCTTTATTGGTCCAGACCAATGAAAATATTCTCAAACTACCAGATTGGTGATTTTTTCCTTCTCGTTAGGACAGACACCAAAACAGTATCGTGTATATTCATAACTGAAGTTATCCTGCCAGCTTCAAAGCTCGAGAACTTCCAGTTTAATTTCTCAAAAGTAACTCTACTAATTACACCAATAATTTATTCAGCAAACTGGAGTCTAAAATGCGTAGAAATACAAGTTGCTTT
This sequence comes from Phaseolus vulgaris, assembly GCF_000499845.2. Taxonomy (NCBI): domain Eukaryota; kingdom Viridiplantae; phylum Streptophyta; class Magnoliopsida; order Fabales; family Fabaceae; genus Phaseolus; species Phaseolus vulgaris. Next base: position 12,311,069 of record NC_023751.2, on the reverse strand, counting down.
CACAATTACAATGAGCTACTAAGAGAAAGTTATTGCATAAATCTTCATTGCATTTTAATTTGATACCATACTCATTCATGGAAAATCATAATTGGAAATATCAGAAGCTTTGATCTCCAATCTCATTACCTAGAAGAATCCAACCAGGATAAGCTCCTGCACTTGATCTGTTGATAGTCATGATAACTAAAAGCTTAAACTATTATTATGATCTTGGTCTAGCCGAAAAAACGCAATTTAAACATAAGAAGCAATCAATTATCTAACAAAGACGCATCAAGAAAATGAACAAGCCTTTTGCAAACTCATCAATTCTATGACTTAAAGACTAAATAGAAAGAAATTGTGGGTGGACGTCCCTGCTACTGCTGTTGTCAAAATAATAAGATACTGAAGCAAACAGAAATTAGAATCTCTATACTGCAACACGTTGTTATATACAATGTTTTTAGTTACTTCAAATAAATCAGTTTAATTTGACGATAATAATGCAAAATGTATAACTTTTGTACTTTGACACCAGGAACAAATACCGAATCTAACTTCTTATTTGTCAGCTTAAGGAAACTTCATGGATATAAAACTGTTTGTTTGATAGGTCTCTTTTAAGAGACTAGGAGCAAAAAAGACCCTTGATTTACAAGTTAGAACAGGGATTGTACCTAATTTGTCGGCATTGATTTTAGACAGATCCCACGGGGATCATCTTTAGAGCTGCTGCAATTGGCATGCCAAAGGCTCCAAATAGAACGCTACCGAACCACTGCTTCAAACTAAGTGGAGATGTGTTTGCATAGGTGCCCAAAAATTCAACAATAATAATTTGGAAGACCACAGTGCAAGTGAGCACAGCTACGAACACATAATTCTTCAATATACCTTCAAACACATTTATCCTCTCCATATCTCTGGAGCTAATCTCATTGAAAGCCTACCAATATATAATCATAAAAAGCATAATCAGAAGGTATTACAGTCAGAACATTTTATTAAGGAAATTTCACTCCTCGTACACTCAATTCAACATTTAGAAAAATATTTGACCATAGCATTTTTAATATTTCAAAGAAAGAAGTCGGGGCATTGGTTTTGCAAAAATATTGAGAATATTTTATAATTGACAAGAGGAAACAAATATTCCTATTAGGTATTAACAAGAAAAAGAAATAATAGCAAAAGAAGTCAGTAACTAAAAAAGAAGTCTCCAAAGCCAGGCAGAATTTTCAATTAATATAACTTCTGCCCATTCAATTTCAGGACCATATCAGAGCAAAGAAAGACAGAAGCTTAGATAGTCCAATGCGGCGGTGGTTTTAGATTTACCTGACAGAATACGAATGAGTTGAAAATAAGTGTATTCAATATCATATCAGAATCTGGGCCATGAATATGAAATGCTGCTTTTCCTCTGGTCTGTAGGAACCATATCACGACAAATTGATATATAGACTGCCCCAAGATATTCCTCCACATCACATTAGTGATGAAGTTTCCTTTCCTACCAACAGGTGGTCTTTTCATCAACTCATCATTAGGTGGTTCAGTGGCAAGTGCAAGTGCTCCAAGAGTGTCCATAATCATGTTGACCCAAAGAAGTTGAACAGCAGTGAGAGGAGCATTTCCTAGTAATTCATATATGAAAGGGGGAAATGAGACAAAAAAGTAATAAATTACTTAAAAAAATAAAAGGAAAATTTTGATCAGGAAGATAAAAGCGGGCAGCATCATGATTACCAGTCAAACAGGCAGAAGAGAAATTAACGATCAAAGCAACTACATTAACAGTTAGCTGAAACTGCACAAATTTCTGAATGTTTATGTAGACCGAGCGGCCCCATTTGGCTACGGTCACAATAGTGGAAAAGTTATCATCTAGAATTATTACGTCAGCACTTTCTTTTGCTACCTGAAATTGATCAAATAAAAAAGTTTACAAAATATATCATCAAGTACAATTCAGCATAATGATTCCAAAGATCAAGACCCTCCACTAGCAACCAATGAATCGTTCAGGAATTCAGATAAGTAATAAAAATACGTGGCAAAGTATTTGGTTCAGCTTCTTTTAAGGAAATAACAGCTTCTTTATCAACTCCCTGAACTAGATTTTAAAAAAAAAATCGGAAAATTAGGCTAAAACGAACATGGAAGTCATAGGCACTTTAAATATAGTAATACATATTAGAGAACTCAAACAACATTTCTGCCAAAACATTCAAGTTGCATTTGGAAATAAAGACGATGAAACATACCCGCTAAATCCAATTACCTAATTCCCCATGAAAAGAAGAAGCAAAAATAACATCTCGCTCATACAAAACCATTCATGCTTACAAATTAAATAAAGAATTTAACTAAGACAAGATCCACAAGAGTTGTTTTGGCATACCTCAGTTCCCGCAATGCCCATTGCAAGTCCAATATCTGCTTCATGAAGTGCTGGAGCATCATTTGTTCCATCACCAGTAACTGAAACAACCTCTTGAAATGTAGTCCTCAAGTGTTTCACCAGTGTATGCTTATCCATTGGAGAAGATCGGGCCATTACCTGCAGATATAGACATCACATAATTGTAGAAGAATTTCTTCTTGGAGAAGTGTAATGTAGGACCCCAAACTGTTACATTCAATGTTCAACATTCACCCAGTGTATTCTAATGGTCCATCACTGGCATCCCTTTGTTACAAAAAAAAAAGTTTTTGGCATACTATTTTCATTAACGGTTTAGTAGTAGAAATATCGAAATGATCTTGGCCAGATGGACTGATTGGAAAAACCGCAACATAAGTCATGCCAGGTAAAAAATAGCGGACCTTTTATTCTTGCACCCAATCAAATTTAAACTTGCACCTATCACTGATAAGAAATGACAAAAATGTCCTCTTTAGTTTTTAAACAGGGGTGCAGAGTGCTGTTATAATGTATTCCGGATTTAGTATTCCAGAATAAATTTCACATTTTGGATTTCCAAAACACCTTTCTGGAACAATTTTTTAGAATAGTCTATCCAAAATATGTTTTAGGATTTTGTTTTCTAGAATCCTTTTTCTGAATGGTATTATTTGTATTCCTAATTTACCTTTCTAAAATGAAATTTTGATTTTTCAGTTCTATTCCAAAATTTCATTTCCGGAAGTCAAAACAACCTATTTCAGGTTTTGGTTTTTGGAATGTATTTCTGAATTTCAGATTTCCATTTCCAGAATACACGGAAACGTGGAAGGGCAATTCTGAAATTTCAGAAATTGATAGGGGGCAGGAAGCAAAAGCCAAAATATCGTGACCTAAACCGAATCATACCATTTTTAGCCCAACCTGTTTATCACATAGCCTACTGACATCTAGGCTTATGAGCTATCCGGTTTATAAAATAATAACGATATTGAAAAAATAAAAGCAATATGCAACTAAAATTAAAATTAATTTTATTAATATGAATTTTTAAAAATACACTTTTTTAATTTTAATTTTAATTTTTAAAGTGGACCAAAATTATCTGATGGACCAAGCCGCACGTTGTGTCACCTCTACTTAGTAACCTAGTATCAAGTGTTTTTTGTATTGGCTGGCTACCACTAAAATGCACTTTGATTAACGTAATTTTGTAAAATAGGATAATAGATAAAATTGGATTTCACCATAAAAGGCAAAGAAACATGATACTTAATCTTATGATTTTGTTTTAAAATGCATGAAATCTTATAAGTTTTGTAAATCCATAAAATCGTTTCAAATCTTAAGATTTTATATTTTAATATTTCATAAATCTTTGAGATCCAAATTATAAAATCATACTCAAATAAAAGTCTTTTAAAAAACAATTATATTCTAACAAAATCTTTTAAATTCTATAAGACATTTTTATGTAAAACCATAATAGAAATCTTTTAAACAATTATATACTGCAATTTACAGCATATATATAATGCAGAACCATAATAGAAATCTCAAACTTCAAATGGGAATTTTGTTATGAATTATTCTTTTATGTTATTGGCATGGTCATAGCAACCTCTATGTAGACTTTTTCAAGTCCAGGACAAGAAGCGAGAACCAACAAAAATCGATTAAATGACATGTACGCACCTGAATCTTCGGAATGATGTCAAGCAATTCCTCCTCAGTCTTCTCACGAAACTCAGGGCCTTCAATTGCAATACCATCCGTTAAAATTCCACATTCTCTAGCAATAGCCTTTGCTGTATTTATGTTATCTCCAGTAACCATTCTAACAACAATACCAGCTGACCTACAAATGGCAACGGACTCTCGAACACCAGGGCGAACTGGATCTTTAATACCCACAATTCCTATACAGGTATAACCCCTAGTAGGAATAGGAGTTCCAACAGAAAATTCATCATCAATATCCACGTAAGCAAGGCAAAGTGTTCGGAGAGCTTCACCAGCAAATGTTTCAATCATATTATTCATGTGATTGATGGAGTCTTCATTGAGTGGAACAACCTCGCCACTTGAGTCCACAACTTTGTCACATGCAGCTAGAACTATTTCAGAGGCACCTTTACAATGAGCTCTGAAACCACCATCAGGAAGCTGTAAAACCACCCCCATGCGCTTCTTTATAGAATTAAACGGCTCAACTTTCACAAGTTTTGACCTTTGTCGTTCCTTTAGGAAATCACCACCAAGTGACAATCCAAATTCTAAAAGTGCAGTCTCAGTTGGTGATCCCAGAATTTCAATCTTCTGATCTTTGTTTTTGACAACCTCTCCTCCCGTGTTGTTAAATATTGATTCAAGTAGAATTGCTAGAGAAGAATCATGAATATCTGATGAGAAATCAGAAGAGACCTTAGAACTGTTTACTTCTTTAATCTTCCCACATATGTAAGCTTTTACAACTGTCATATGGTTAGTAGTTAGTGTGCCAGTCTTGTCACTGCAGATGGTAGTGGCAGATCCCATTGTCTCACAAGCAGCCAAGTGACGAACAAGTGCCTTATCGTTCATCATCTTTTTCATTGCAAAAGCAAGGCTTAATGTTACAGCTAAAGGTAAGCCTTCAGGAACAGCAACAACAACAATAGTAACAGCAATAGCAAAGAATTCCACAATTTCCATTGCATCATCACCAGACCATGTCCACTGGGATCCTTCTCGCAGCTTGCGGTTAAATAGCCCTTGGACCAACACAGAAAAGGTCACAACTGCAAAAAAGAGGCCTATTTTCCCAATTATGGTAGCAACACCATTGAGTTTTACCTGCAAAGGTGTTTCATCATCTCCCCCTTCACTTAGAGTAGCCATTAGTTTACCCCACTGGGTCCTCATTCCAACAGTAGTCACAAGCATCTTGCATGATCCATCTTGGACTTTGGTTCCAGACAGCAGAAAGGGATTAAGTTCACCAACATTCACTGGTTCACTTTCCCCTGTCAAGCTTGATTCATTTATTAACACAGAGAAACCAGACACAAAAAGCCCATCAGCAGGGACCTGATCTCCAATATTTAGATGGACAATGTCACCAGGAAGCAGATCATATATTGAAAGCTTCTGCCTAAAACCATTTCTCGTGACCTGAACTGTAATTTTCTTCTTCTCTTTATCTAGATCCTTAAACTGCAGTGATTGTCTGTAATCACTTGTGGCAGTGACAAACACTACAAGCAATATACTAGCAACAATACCAATTCCATCCTGTGCTCCCTTGGGCCACCCTTCCATTACTATGCCAACCACCAAAGAGACCAAGGCACAGATAGCAAGTATCATCAGGGTTGTATCTTGAAGGGCTTCCCATACAAAAACCCAAAATCCGCGGGCTGGACTTTCAGCGAATTTATTAACTCCATAAATTTCTTTTCTCTGATTGAGCAAGTGCTCAGATGTTGATATCCCATCATCAACTGAGGTATTGACTTTGTTTGTGATACCCTCAACCCCACCATGAATTTTTAACTTCTTCACATCACGTCCCTCAACAATTGATCCCAACTCATCAGCACAAATTTCAAACCCCGCAGTTTTAACTTCGTCCGGTACAGTGTACTCAGTTGACAAATTTAGACCTGGGGAAGTAAAGACTTGCTTATTGTCTTAAAGTTAAACTTTCACAAAAAATCTGAAGTGCGTACCAGTTGAATTCCTTACCATGAATAAACTGAAGAGCAGCTTGCGAAACCAACACTGCAACTCTGAATTTCTCCTGTAGCGTATAGCGGAAGAAGGGAAATTAAGAGATGATGGAATTAAGCTATTACAGTAATATTGGGTTGGGATGCACCAAAGCAGTGAGGGGACACATATTCCAATCCTTCCAAGACTTGTTTTCTTATTCAAATTCAGAAAATTCATATATTGGAATTCAGAGTTTTACATGCCCAAACCTACGTATGAATGCTGAAGTATGTAGAGAATAACTGGCAATGCAAGTTTGAGAAAATGGGCAATTTATCACCTATAATATAAATTCCCCCTAAGCATCAAGGATAGGTAATTCTTGAACTGAAGATTGTACTTTATAGTTATTCACTGTCATTTGATTATTATTTATTACCCTAAAATTAAAAGTAATGACATAGCCCCAAAACCAAAACGATATACAACATAGGCTAGTCTTAAAACGGTAGACAGAAAGAAAAGGAAAGGAGTGAAATTTTGAAATAAAATGGACCAATGTAAATACAATGTTTAGACCTACAACAAATATTCATTCCATTTCCCGGTTTTGCAAACAAAAGGATGCGGGGAAAATAAGTTGGAAGTTTTCAAGTAATTCACATTCTAGTTAAAAGGATGGGTATCTCAGTCCAACCAAGCAGAACAGCGAAACATAAGAAATGTCATAAGTGCGTGGCAAAGATGATAATATCCACGACCATTCCATCAGAACTACCACAAACATCAACTCCTAATTTCTGGAACAAAGTAAACAGTGCTCTATCTGCTGGTGCTGAAGTTAAATTATTTTAAGGAAAATCATTAATCTCCGATCATTCCACTTACCAAAAAATGCCTGGCTCAACTCAAACCATATCAGATTCCATCTTTACAGACTAACAGTAAACAATTACCATTTAAGAATTAGAAAGAAATAAACATATTCAGATTCCTGGACACAAAACGCCAAAAGAAGAAGCGAAAGTGTATTTTGTTCTGACTTGTCTTGATCTGGCAGGAAAAAACGTAAAGGAAAGTGAAGGTAATAAAAAAAACAAAGAAGAAACCTGATTAGAGCGTCTGATAGCTTCAGCCTCAAATCGCTTGGAGAGGTTAGCAGTGAAACGAAACCTCCTCTTGTGGTTCTTAACAAGCCAACAAGCCTTCCTCCATCTCTGAAGCGCTTCCTCCGACGAGTTTTTGGCCTTCACATCCCCAAAATTCTCATTCAGGTAACTCTCCATCTATCTATTCTCTTCCTTCCCACAAAACCTTGCTCTTAGCTCACTCAACAATAACAAAAGGCTTTTGTAAAGAATAACCGTTGGTGTAAAAGCAGACAAAAATCTGCGGAGAGAATAAGGTACTTTTGTTCAAACACACAGCACAAAGAAGCTTCTAAGTGAGGAAATTTTGTATTCTATTCTATGGATTTGAAAAAGAAGAAGAAGAAGAAGAATCGGAGACAAGGCCAAACAGAACAAAGCAATCGTCAACTTCACTACCAACCCACGCTTTACTCTCCCACAACACAAATAGTGTGACCCATGTAAAATTAAATCAAATTAAAAATAAGTTTATTATAATATATTATATGCAGATCTGCATCCACCCGTATTAAAATACTTAAATATGTTTAGTTTCTTCATTATTTTTTACAAAATAATTAGCAATTAAATTATTATTAAAAATATTTTCTGACGTTTTACTGTTTACACCATGAATGGTTTCTTTTTCAGTAAAAAATGTTTTGCTTTGAAGTTTCAAATACTTTTCTTTAGGACCGTTGCAAATACTTAAAAATTAAAATTGATGTTAACATTTTCTAATAATTATGGTAAAAATAGTTATTAATAATGCAAGAATGCGAAACCTAACAGTCTGACACTGCCAATATAACCGAACCTAACTTCTACAATTTCATAGATAAACATTAATTATCTACACCAAATAAAATAAGAAAAAATATTCTTTTTATTCCTTCCTTATAGTAACAAAACACGTTCTTAACGTTAAAATAACTTTCTAGATATCAAATAAAATTATATAATTAATTATTTATTTGCAATTTAAATCTCTTAATATTATCATTAAATTAAGAAATAATTAAAATAATTAATAAAGTATTTTTAAATATTTTCTTTTTTCTACTTTAAAATAAATGAAGGTAATAATATTCACGATTAAAAAGGTGTTTCACACACTACCATTAGCAATATTTGTAACTTGATTTAGTTTAATTTTTTTATTCAAAAGTCATATAAATTAAATATTAAAAAACAAATGCAATTTGATTGTAATTTTATATAAAATTTAAATCAAATCAAATCAAATTAATATTTACAGCATGGATACATTATTTTGATTATTATAAAATAGTTAAAAATTATCCAGTGAAGAAATATGTTATACATTTTGTATTCATGATTATTATCATTTTATAATTTTAACTTTATTACAAATTCATGATTAAAAATTGATAAATATAAATTTATTATAAATAAAATACATAAAACAAGCCACAAAATCAAGTTTAGTCATTACGTGTTGGTTAATTCTAAATATGTAATATTATATATAAATACAATCCTAATAAAAGTAGCATTGTATTTATATATAAGCATTTTAGAAATATTAAATGTATATCTTTGTATATATTTTCATACTTAATTTTAAAATATATTTAAAAAATATAAATATAAGTATTTATACCAAAAGGAAACCTTTATATATTGCTATATATTCTTATAAATATAAATATATTATAATCACAAAACAGTCAAATTATAACATTTAAGAAACGCCATATGTTTACTAGTTATTAACTAATTTTAAATATAACATTATATTTAAATATAATATTAAAATAATAAAATTATTGGAAAGAAAAACAGTTTTATTTAATTTCAGTTTTCTGAAATATTATTTTCAAATCTGAGTGATTTTTAAACTGGATGTGAGTTGTGATGTTTAATAACCAAAATGTGTGGTTTTATGGGCTGATGGGCCTTGCTTATCTGGTTGGGAACAGTTTTCTGCGGACATGTTTGGTTACAGGTATTTGATGTCCGCACGTTAGAAGAAGCTTTTCGGACAGCGCATTCCATGTCAGACATTGGACCCTCGCTTAACTTTTTTTTATTTTCAATTATATTATTCAACAAACTATGATATGCTGACAAAACTGGAACACATGTAAACAAAAGAATAAAGTAGAACACGGTATAATATAATCATTATTTTTTTATCGGTTATTATTTTTATCGGTAAAAGAAGTAACAAATAAATTATAGATTTATAATAAAATTAATTTTATCGTTATTTTATGTCAAGTAATATAGTGAAAATATAAAAGCTTTTAATAAAAAATATAAAATTATGTGTTGAAAGGAAACTATTTGAATAGTATTTTTTATTTATAACTTTTTCAATATCAAGTAAGATAAATTAAAGTATATTTATAATCAATTATCATATTCGAATTATTATATTTTTTAATTTAAAATAATTTTGTTTTTAAAATATAGTTTTGGGAGATTAAACTATTTAAATTATATTTAAAAAATGTAGATATAATGGAATATTATTAATGTCAATTTTTTATGCATGATTTAGTTTAAAACATAGAATTCTATTTTATCTTTTAAAATGTTAAGGAAAGAAAAATGTATTAACTCAGTTAATGTTGGAATGAAAATAAATATTTAATATTTGAAAATTAAAAGATAAATAAATACATAAATAACTACAAATTAAGAAGGGAACTTAAAAAACTATATTATAACAAAAAGTTATTACTCTTTTCTTTTTATCTGTTCAAAAAAAGTATATGCACAGTTAGATAGGCACTCACCATGCAAAACACGTCTAAAAATATAATATGCTTGTTTCTACGTTTCAATCTCTCTATTCACACAAAAGATGGAAAAATGTTGAGTTTAAAATTCACAAGTTTATATATTTTTTTAAAAAATCATCATTATTGTGTTTTACAAATGAACTTTTTTACATTCAATTTCTAACACACTTTCATTTTTTTTCTTCTACTTTAATTTATTTTTTTTCTAAACCTAATGGAGCATTGGTACTTTAAGTCACTTTCAATAGAAATGGATGCAATAAAATATAATTAAAGGCCTACCCAAGAATAATGTAGTTAGTTGTAACATGCACATCTAAGCTATGGGAGTCTTTCAAGGGTTGTAATTAGCTTTGATTACATGAAAGTGCAATTTGACATAAAAGCTGTGTTATAAAAAAAATCATTAATTAGGAGTGACCATTTAGGAAGTGTTATTATTGATTCCTGATGAACAAGAATGAAGTATTATTTATTATCTCAAGTTCTTTTAAGTTATTCGATGGAACTTTCTACACTCAAACTTATTTATTTTATTGAAGTTTTATCTCTTAGATTTAGGATTAGGCCCCTTTTATTTCCTTGGGAGTGAGAGATGGATATTTTATGTTGTAATTTTATTTATTTATTAAGAAATATATTTTTATTTGCTTTTCATTTCAAAAGTTTAGTATGACATTGGTTAATAGTCATCTTAATAATAACTTTATCTTCTTAGTAAGAGTGAAATTGTTTCTTAATTAATTAATTTGTATTTAATTTAAAGTATATCAAAATTAAACTCTTTGTTTATTTGAAGGTCTCAAGTTTTGAATATCTAAACGTTTTCTTAAACCCAATGTCTTATTTAATCTAACTTGGGCTGTCTGTAACTTGAACCAAGGTCAAACATTTTGGGCCAGTTACTTTTACTTATTCTTGTAATTTCATATTTTTTTTAAAAATATATAATTTATTCTAAATAAATTTATATTTTAAATTATACATTTAGAAATCAAGTTCGAAAATAATTTTTAAACTCTACATTCTAGAATATCAAATTCTACTATTTAAAATATAATTTTAAATTTTAAATATAATTTTATATTTTGAATTAAAATATAATTTTATATTTAAAACTATAAAGTTTGAAAGACATTTTTAAATCTAAAAAGTAAATTTCAAATTTTATTTTAAATATAAAATATTTTTTGAAATTTAAATTTTAAAAGATATTTTCAAATTTAAAAACTACATACTAAATCTATAATTTAAAATATATTTTATATTTTGAATTTTAGAGTAGTTTTGGAGTTATTAAGGTATAGAAAGAAAAGGGCTCATTCATAATTATGAGGACAGTACCTGAATTATAATTATTTCATTTTTTATAGTAAAAAAAAACAAGTATGATCCTTATTATTGTACAAAATTGAAAGTACGTTAACAACTCTAAAAAGACAGACTACAATGCAAGGTTTAAGAAACTATTTGAATAAAGTACAATGTTTGGTACATTTTTATTTCCACATTGTAACCATGTCAAATAAAATCTACAATTAATATTATTAGTAATTTTTACAATGATTTCACCAAATCCAATTCACCTAAACTTTCATGTATAAAAAAATATTATTCACATTACATTATTTACAATAAAAGTAAAATCATAAATTTAATTGCTTAACATACTATGTCTACTTATTTAAATAATAACTTTTCATATTCAAAGTAATACCTTCAATGCATGAATACTATAACTAATGTTGTATGGACAAACTTTATTTATTTTTCACTTTCATATTAATTTTTGTTTGCTTCTCTTCCATTATTATTGCCTTATTACAAAAATGCATAAAGAGAATAAACATCAAATTGTTTTAGTTTGAAATTAATGTTTTGGATTTTGATCGGATAATTAAATATGCAAACATTTATCAAAATCAAGCTAATTAGTATTTTAATGTGATTCCAAATCATCTAATTTGGATCAAACACCAAATGTTGTATTTGTTGATTTAAGAAGAAGTTGAACAGATAATGCAATCCAAAGAACAATTATTTAGTTTTGAAAATATGACATTCTTCTCATCACTCAAACACTCTTGGAATCCTAAGATTTTAAATGTTTAAATTTACTCCTAAATTAATTTTCAATTGACACATATTATCACCTTTATACAACATTGTTTTTTTAATTCCGTTTGTCTTTTTAAAAAGTGAAACTAAATTATAATTTGTTATAATAACGAGAATAAATCAAATAAAATAAAATAAATAAACTGTGGGGTGAAATAAGTCGTTAACCTCAAGTACAGTAAAATTATTTTTAAAATAAAGAAATAGTTATTAAAAACATGTAATGTTTGTATTATCTTAAATATAAACATTTAAAGAAAAGAAAAAATAGCGAGTGAAGTTTAGAGCATTTTAACAGTGTTCAACAGTTGCATTAAAAAAATTCCACTTCAACGCGTTCTATGGATGTGTTTTGTTTCATCGTGACACCTTCTCAAGAAAAAGTCAAAAGAAAAATACTTATTTTTTCTATTCTTGATTTATTCATTGTTATTGTAGTTTTGTATTAAAAATAAAATATTGACGTAGATTTTATTACTTTAACTTTGAATTAGGGATGAAATAAATATATACTATATCACCGTTAAATGCAATTTATGAATTTAATATCCAAATACTAAACCTCAAACTATATATAATTAAATTTTCAGTCATAACATTATTTGAAAGTTAAATTTTTCCACAGCGCATAATATTTTTTAAAATCACTATGTCTTAAAATAAAACCTAAATACAAAACCCCACTTGCCTTTTCATTTTCGTTTTTTAATTTCCACGAGAATGTTGACTTATTCATGTTAAACTTCAAATTGCCACTTGTTATTTTTTTCTCTTCTTCTTGTCTCTTGTTTTAACTTGTCTGATGTATCAAAGACAAAAACTTAACTTATCTTTTTATACTGATTCAAAGTTCCAACATCAAATCATCATTAAATTTCTTTGAAACCAAAAATCACTAAAATTATGGTCTAGTAGAATGAAAATGATTGTAGAAAATTGTAGAAAATAGTGAGTATACAATTTATAAATAAATAAGATTTGTTCCTGCTAGGGAGATGAGACCTAGAGAACTGTTGAAGTCTTCTTCTCTTTCCCTCGGTCGGGCAGGTGGTTGAGTGATGAACTGGGATCCTTCTCTTCCTTCTGCTTATCTTTCGGCACTCGGCACTCGGTCGTCGGGTGAACACCGGATGGTGGGGTACTTGGGAAGGCACTCCGACGCTCAAGTCAGTAAAGCGGGTGGTTAGCTCTCAGCTAGGTGAACAGTAATAATGACATACCTTACTCCTTGGGATGCACGCTATTTATATTATTCTAATGGGCTTACCTTGTTGGGCCCGTTTATCGAGGTAGATACCGCTTAGGGTTGCATTACCTACTTCTTGATGATGGATTAGCTTTACTGACCTTTGTTTGAGTGTTAATTGTAACAGGGTTCGGCTATCGGCCAAGTTCCCGTGGTGTGGGTCGGCCATCGGCCAAATCCTTGTGGTCTCAGTCGTCTTAGTTAAGTCTTCTAAGGTCTCGACCTTTCGGACAGTCGGCCAAGTCTTCCAAGGTCTCGGCCTGTTGGCCTGTCGGCCAAGTCTTCTAAGGTCTCGACCTTTCGAACAGTCGACCAAGTCTTCCAAGGTCTCGGCCTGTCGGCCAAGTCTTCTAAGGCGTCAGCCAGGTTCCCCTGGTCTCGGTCAGGTTGACTGGGCATCGGGCAGCCAGGTGGGTCCCGGCCTCGCCCCGTACCGGTACAGGATTAATCATATTTTTCATGAAAGAAATACGTGGGCTAGTAAATTGGCTAATTTAGGATTTATTCATAAAGAATCTTTTTATTGGTATAATAAACTATTATCTAGTTTGTTTTTAAAATTCTTTATGAATAAATATAGTTTATTCATGTATATTTTTGTCAAGGTATGTGTTTTTGTCTAATTTCTCCATATTTTTGTATTTTTTTTAATAATATTTTTTTATGTGATGACGAATGATTGTTGTTACTTAAGGTGTTAGCATAATTGAGATGTCAAGTTGCATAATAATGTCTAACATAAAAGTTTTTATTTTAAAAAATTAAAAAAAAAATTATGTAACATTTATATTTATCTTGATGTAAAATTTGTAACATTTTGTATTTATCTTGACGTAAAATTTTACCAATCCTATTGATTTCTTTTTCACCTTAGTTATCTTCCCTAACTGGGATTAGTTTTAATACATTATAAACTAATATTGTTGGAAAAGTAAAATAGACAAAAAAAAAAACAAAAGTTATGAAAAAGTTATAAAATAAATAAACATAAGGATCAACTTTAATAAAATATTGAATGTTTCGTATATTTTAAAGAGTGGCTTATACTGACTGTTTCATAATTTATTCCAATATTGTATGGATTAAGTTGACCATCATCATAAATTTAAAAGTTCTATCTTCTAATAAAGTTATAATGATTTATGGTAAGTTGGTAGACCGTGACACATGGGGCTAGGGGTATTGGCCCCTGAATTTATTAATTTATATACATATGATATGTAATATAATAATATTAAAATATTTTTTATTTTTAAAATCAAATAAAAATATTTATTATAAAATATTGTATTATTATTGTGAAGATAATAATTTTTTTTTGCATAAATACACTATTTCCCTTTTATAAGGTTTTTCAGGTAGAGATAATTACTACTATTTCATTTGAAAATAAAACATGTGAAAATATTAAAATAATTTAATTTTAAGGTTTTTAAAAGTCTTTTTGAGTCTTTCCTTTGTATTATATAATTTTATTATGAATGATGTGTGAATGAAAGATTATTTACTAATATCTTTTGTCAATATAATGAATTTAATTTCAAACATTATATATAAGACTAATATTTTTGAGGTTTGACATTCACTTTTTTTATTACTTTTAATGTCGTTTTTCTATTTTTCTTTAGTTTTAGGACATTGTTTTTTATTTAAACATGTGGATTCAGACATGTGACTATACAAACCTTAAAGAAATTTTAATTATAAAATTTGCTTTTAATGTATATCAATCAATTTAATATCAACTACAGGGTTACTGATTATTGTCTAAAGAATAAAACATATTAATCATTTTAATTAATAAATTTAAACAATATGATTAATATCACATTTTCTAAAAAAGTAGGATTAACAGACGCAAATTTATGAATATATTCTTTATGTATGAAACTAGCAATTAATATTTACAATCTTGAATTTCATTTGAAAACTTTATTCATCTCATAATTAATATCCAAAGCATTAATTTGACTGTTGAGATTAACACTTTCAATATTTTATTAAAATAAATATTGTTTTCTGGTTCCGTCCCTTCTTCCAATGCATGTTTTGTTTAAATAAATATTTTGTTGTTCAAATATATAAAACAATAGAAAACATCATATTTAATATATGATTTCATTTGTAGTGTTAACTATAAAATTTGAAAATCATGGTAAGATATGAATTAGCAAAAGAAAAATATCTGAGGGAAAGAGTGAAGAAAAAGAAAGCAGAAGGGTGGCATGGTTTAGATCACACAAAATGAGAAAGCTTGTTGGTTACAAAGAATCTATATACTTGTTTTTTTGTTGGATGGTGGTGTGGTAGGGTTTATGCTGACATTTCCTAGGTACGAGCAGCGCCATCGCCGGATCTTGGTTGCCGTAAAAGCTCTATTAGTTTCTGGGCCTGTTCCAAAGTACACCAATAACAAACAAATAAGACAGAACGTGATATCATATCCTATGACTTTACAACAAGATGTAATATAATAATGGTTATAAATTTGGAGTGTAAAAAGAGTTGTTAATTAATAGAAAATAAAAAAGTGATGCATGGTGAGGGTCACCTTGTGTCTGGGGCGATGGGAGTGGGAGTGTGACTGTGAGAAAGCAACGAGGGGTGGAATGGCTCCTTCGCGGGCCACCATAGTACGGTACACCCAACTCTCCTCGCAAATCTGCAATAGAACCCCAACCGCGATCTCCTTCTGTCTCTGCGTCCCCACCTCCACTATCTCCACCAGCACCGGAATCCCCCCTTCATCAACCAGCGCCACCCTCCCCTCCGCCACCCCAACCACCACGCTCACCACGTACACCGCCTTGTCCACCATGCTCGACCCCAAGTCCGCCATCAGCTCCACCAGCGCCCTCATAACCCCCGCCCTCACCGCCCTCACCTTGTTCTCCTTCGCCGAACACACCGCGTAGAGCGCCGTCGCCGCGTCCTTCTTCCCGCGCAACCCCCCACCTTCCAGAAGCTTCACCAGAGGCGGAATTGCCCCCGCCCTCCCTATCGAGACCTTGTCCTCCTCTCTCTGCGAGAGCCGGAGCAGTGCGCACGCTGCGTTCTCCTTCGCCGTCGGCGTCCCCGTCTCCAGAACTCCCACAAGAGGCTTCACCGCTCCTGAGGAATTGATCAGCTCTTTGTTCTCGTCGCAGAGCGAGAGATTGAGAATCGCGGTCACCACGTTCTCCTGCAGCTGGAGGTCTGGCGAGGACGATAGAAGTGAAACCAAGGGTTGAATGGCGCCGGCTTTCGCGATCTTGACGCGGTTCTCTTGCTTGTTCTTGGCGAGTAGCCTGATTTCCATGGTGGCTTGTTTCTGCTCTTCGATGGAACAGGAATGGAGGTTGTGAAGGAGGTGACGAATGAATTCGTCGGAATTGTCGGCGGAGCAGGCGATGAGGAGGCGGCGGGTCTCGGAAGACGGTGTGGAGAATTCGGCGGATCTGTCGCTGTTGCAGTCGCTGAAAGCGGAGAAGGAGTGGTCGTTGTTGACGGTGGTTAACATGGCCCTCCCTGAACGGTGAGAATCTGAATGAAGAAGAAGAAGAAGAAGAAAAGAAGAGTTTGAGAAGAAAAAGAAAAGGAAAAAGAAGGAACGGGGTGCCAAATATATGGGTGACGGTCTCCTCTTGAGGGACACGTGCACCTATTCAACTCAATGTTGACCATATCCATGCCTCTCTCTCTTCTCTTTATTCCTATTTTCTACTCTTCAACTCTTTCTCTTTTCATTTCTTTGTTTCCTCTGTTACAGTTTTAACCATCATCCACCATTTTTATTCAAATCACTGTTTTCCTGCCTCCCTCTGCACATGCTTTCACACCAATCATTCCCAACACTACACCTCATTATCAACCTTCCTTCATCTTTAACAATTCTTCTTTATTCCTTCATAATCATACTTCCTAACCACTTTCTTCTTCTTTTCACAAATCATGCCAAATCCATTACGATAATCATTTTTAAGCTTTCTCCATGTCTCCGCATGTCTCAACTTTCACGGATTCACTCACTTTTTATCATTCTCTCTCTCCTAATTCCTTCTCTTCCACATGCTCCTCCTTAGAACCTCCTCATCAAACCTCAACTTATCGCACAATTTAATTTAACCAATCAAATCAATTCAACTATATTTATAGCTTTAATTAACTCGATTATTTTCTAAACGGAATTCAACTTTTTTTTTTCCTTTAAATTAAACTACGAGTTCTAACCAAATTCATTCCAGTTTCAAACCTTAAAAGGTGTTTTTGCTAAAACGCTCTTAAGGAAATAATAATTATCAAAATATATGTAATTATTGTACGTAATATTTGACAATATTGTATCTAATTATATGTAATTAATTTAATAATTATAGAATCTCATGATTAGTATCCTACCTAATTAGATTGTAATTTGGGGAGGGAGAAACCCTCTATATATTTCCTATACATGAAATGATGTAATATACACATAAGAGAATAAGAAACATCTATTATTCTTACCATTTTTTACCATTTTCTTATATAACTACTGCCTAAATCCTAATACTGCAAGTTTTTAAGATTTTTAAATTTGATGTTTCCCTGTGAAAGTCTACCTCTAGTCAAATTCAAGTAGTTTAAACATTATATAATAATTAAGATCATTCATTTTCATGATTATTATAGGTTTACAAGTTTGCCGATAATACGTCTATAGTTCATTATCACAAAACAAATGTCCCCATTATGCAACATTATATGTTGTAGTAAATGAATTCATAATGATAATACTTGATAACCAAATCCATAACTTAAAAATAGCCCATGCCATAAAACCATTATAAGCAAGATTTAGGAATATTTTTCTCTTTATGCTATCATAAAACAATTTATGATTACATTCAACTAGACTTTTAATTGATCGGTTATGAAAAGATTGAACTATGAAAAGAGTCTCTCGAAAGGGTTACATGGTAAAAATTAAGTATCAATGAATTATCAACAAATTCATATAAGATATTATAACACTATGAATGAGTTGGTGATTGTTGTGGACTCTTGTATAGGTGATTCCGTAGTTTGTTGATATAAATATTTTTTTGATGTATCTTTTTAAAAGACCCTACTATATTAAAGTCAAGGTCTTGTATTGATAATCGACTATTTTTTTCTCGAAAGATTTTATTATGATATATAGTAATTCTTAAACTGAAAGTGTTTCTATTCAAACAATGTTTCATTATGATAAATAATGATATAAGTAAGGGTTGTTAGTGAGGTAATCATGGTTAAAAGTGTTTTACTTGAGAGAGAGAGTATCAATCGAGAAAAGATCCACAATTTCACGATGAGAAGAATATTATTAGGTATCAAAGTTTGATTTTGAGTTCAATATTGACTAAAAGTGAAAAAAAAAATAACATATAAATAAAATGACTCACACACCTATTATTTTAAGATTTTGGATTAAATATAATATTGTAAGTGGTTTTTTTATAAGTTATAAAAATAATTTGTACCAATAAGAAAAAATCATAACTCATTTTTACAGGAAATCTCCATATGTATCATTCTTCAAAGAATGCAATTTTAAATTTTTATTAAAAGTAATTTAGTGTTTTTTAGATAGTGTAAGTTATTGAAAGATTAGTTTAATATATCCTTTTAATTTTTACCAGGTGCCTACAGTAACTATCATTAAGTTTATTAAAATATATTTTAAACTAATTACAATAATATATATATATATATATATATTATCCAAGGTGTCAATTTTTTCACAAGATGATCTAAAATGTTTGTTTCTCGCATTATAAAGTCAATATAATACCATCACCATAAAAAATCAAATTTTATGTCTCAATTTTAGGTGTCCTTTTTTTCGTTGAAATTTTCTATAGTAACTTTAGATAAATTAAATATTTACCAACAGAGTTTAGATACATTCTTAGTGCCTCTTATCTAGATCACTAGGAACTTGTGTTTCTTAATTAGAAGTGATATTTTGATATACCAAACAAAAAATACTTATTTGACAATTTTAAAATAATAATATTTTAATTATATTTACTTAATTTTTAACTTAAAAAAATTTATTATATTATTGAAGTGAGTTATAAAATGGTTTTTTTTCAAACTATTATTTTCCTTTAAAATAAACTTGTATTTTTTGTAAAAAAACCATCATATTTTTCTTAATTGAAAAAAAAAAGCTGGATCTAGCATGATGTATAATGTCTCACGTTAGAATTCTAGTGTAATCATTATCAATAAAATTAGAAATTATGTTTTTTATTAAGAAGAATAGGGAAAGGAAGTTTCTGATGCGTTTTAAGTTTCCTTCCAGTTACATCCTATTACTTCACGTATACCTTTTCAGTTACAAATATATACTTTCCATCCATTTCATTTAAAAAATAAAAATGAAAATAATATTAAAAGCATTATCTTAATTTTAAGATGATAAATACTATGAAACAAAATTTAATATAAAAACAATTATCATTTAAAAACATATAAATTGTTTATTTTAAGTTATATTTATATGGGTTTTTTATTAGTTTACACTTTCAAGTTATTCATTTATATGATGAATTTTTAATTTCTGAAATTTGAAAAATTTAATAACAAGATTAACTATAACAGAGTGAAATGCGTAGCTTCTTCTTTTACCTTTTCCTTTAATTTTAGAGTGGAAGTTAAAGGAAACAACTTTTGATAAAGGAAATGACTTTAGGAACGTTTGTTTTCACGAAAAGCAACTGATCTGACCATTCAGGTTGAAGCCCTGTGAAGTATGATGCCATGATGGTAATGGGATGATTGATCCACCATTTTCAACACCCATTTTAAGATTTAGGTTATTGTTATCTTATAACTAATTCAAGAAAATAAAAGAAGTTATAGAAACTAATAAAACATAATTATTAAACGTTATACGAAATTATAAAATTGTTGAACTGATTTATTTATTTTGATTTAATTTAATAATATATAATAAAATTATAATTATTAAAAGTTATAAAATAAAAATAGCAATCGTTTTAATAAAATCAAAATTAATAACCAACATAAATTTAAAAGTTAATAAAATTTAAATTAATAATCAATAGAGTATACAGTGTTATCTTTTCATAGTTAAATATGATGTAATTTAAATAAATTAAATTTAAAATTAAAAACAAAACTAAATTCAGGTTAATTTACTATCATATTTTGCCAACAAAAATAAAATTAAGAAAATTAGTGCAAGTAAAAAAAATAATGTCTAAACGCAGAATATTAAAAAAATAATAATTATATAATTATATGTTATTATTGTACGACATTGTATTCAATTATATACAATTAATTTAATAATGATAGAATCTCATTATTAGTACCTAATTAGATTGTTGTAATTTGGAGAGAGAAACTTCCCTATATTGATGTAACCATACACATAAGAAAATAACAAACTATTTACTCGCTCAACAATAACATAAAAGTGACTTGTTAGCTCTGCAGGTCTGCTTTGCCCATAACATATGATTCACAATTTTTCATACACACTTCATCATCATTTATTTCAAATATTAATCTGCCCACAGACTCAACTGCGTCCATTCTACCGGCACACTTAAATTCAATGACAAAATCACTCTCAAAGAGGTTCTTTGTGTTCCTTCTTTTAAATCTCATGTCCATTAGTAAGATAACCAATTCACTAAATTGTTGTGTAGTTTTTACTCCACATGGTTGCGTTTTATAGGACTTGGTTGGCTACGGGAGGATGATTGGCTC
Source organism: Phaseolus vulgaris (assembly GCF_000499845.2). NCBI lineage: Eukaryota > Viridiplantae > Streptophyta > Magnoliopsida > Fabales > Fabaceae > Phaseolus > Phaseolus vulgaris. Next base: position 12,289,976 of record NC_023751.2, on the reverse strand, counting down.
GGGTAAACAACACGCAGGCGCCTCGGACATTCTTCTTCGGCGTGTCTACAACTTGTATCTTCCTTACTACCTATCCCTATCAGTAAAAATCCCATTCTCATTCATATAATTGTAGTATTTGTCCCAAAGCTAAACAGACAAGGCTACCATTTCCTTTAAGCACAGTAAAATCTCATTCTACATTTAATCTATTACATTGTGACATTTAGGATCCTCATAAAACCCAACTCATCTTGGAAAACGTTTTTTTCTCACTATAGTCGATGACTATACTAGATGTACTTGGCTATTTCTCATGAATCACAAATCTGAAACCCAACATTTTTAGAGTCATTCATTACATTTGCACAAAATCAATTTCAGGCATCTATTAAAACCATCCGCGTTGACAACAGATTTGAATTTATTTCAATGTATGATTTTTTTTCTCAAAAAAGTATTGAATGTCAACGCACTTGCGTCTACACTCCTCAACAAAATGGAGTAGTACGCAAACATAGACACGTTTTAAACACAGCACGAGCCCTCCTATTTCAGTCCAATTTACCATTAGAATTTTGGGGAGAATGTGTTTTAACCGCCACATATATCATTAATCGCTTGCCATCACCTTTACTTAAAAAATAAATCACTTTTTGAGCTACTATATAATCAACCACCTTCACTTTCCCACCTAAAAACTTTTGGTTGACTCTGTTACGCAACTGTTGTTTCACCTAAGCAAAAATTTGATCCGCGTGCCCGACAATGCATCTTCATTGGTTATCCTCACAATAAAAAAACATACAAATTATTTGATATAGATGCAGACACTTTTTTTACAAGTCGGAATGTCATCTTCCATGAAAGTGTTTTCCCATTCTGCCAATAGTCACAAACACAATCCTCAAGGTATTTTGCCCACTATTGACATTGACTTACCCACTTCTGTCCAAGATTCACTCGATCAACCTCATAATGCACCTGAACCTCCATCAAACCAACCTTCTTCTCCTACTCGTCACAATACACCTGAACCTCCATCAAACCAACTCTCTTCTCCTACTCGTCACAATGCACCTGAACCTCTATCAAACCAACCTTCTTCTCCTACTCGTCATAATACACCTGAACCTCCAGTAGACCAACCTTCTTCTCCCATGTCAAGAAGTCTAGCACCCATTACCAAACCTTCTCCAACCGACCTTCCTTTTTGACGATCCAGTCGCACATCAACCCCATCCTGACTTTAAGACTACGTAACAGGATCCCAAGCCAATCATTCGACCACTGTCCAAGACCGACCGAATGGAACCAGGTATCCTATGCATCATTTTCTTTCTAATTCACGATTTTCTTCTATACATAGTGCATATCTTGCTAACATCACAACCACCAAAGAACCTCACACTTATGCTCAAGTTATCCTTGATCCAAATTGGCAAAAAGCAATGGAGGAAGAGCTTTCCGCCTTGCTGCTAAATCAAATGTGGACCTTGACACCGTTACCCACTGGGAAGAAACCCATCAGATGCAAATGGGTCTATAAAATAAAGTACAACTCAGATGGTAGCTCGACAGATATAAGGCGCGCCTTGTTGCAAAGGGGTACGCTCATATTGAAGGTGTCGACTATTCTGAAACTTTTTCACCAACAGCTACTATGAGGTGTCTTCTCACCATTGCAACAACCAGAAATTGGGTTTACTCACCAGCTAGATGTGCAAAATGCCTTCTTACATGACACATTGCATGAAATTATTTACATGAACTTGCCACCCGGGCATCATCGACAGGGGAGAACATTGTATTTCGACTCAACAAATTCCTTTATGGTCTCAAACAAGCATCTCAAAACATGGTTTTCAACATTTTCTCATGTGATTAAATCTGTAGGATTTCAACAGTCTAAGACAGATTACTCTCTATTCACAAGACAGAATAACTCATCATTTTCTGCCCTTTTGATTTATGTGGATGATATTATGATTTGACAGAAATTCAGCGTGTTAAAGATTGTCTATTACAACAATTTCGCATTAAAGATATTGAATAACTAAAATATTTTTTAGGGATTGAATTTTCCCGTTCCAAAGCTGGTATTTACATGTCCCAAAGAAAATATGCACTTGCTATTTTGCAGGATAGGGGACTCACAGGTGCTCGTTCAGACAAATTTCCAATGGAACAATACCTAAAACTCACACCAGACGATGGAAAGTTATTAAAGGATCCAGTCAAATACAGACGACTAGTGAGATGACGGATATACCTCACGGTTACTCGGCCTGACATAGCATTTTCGGTTCAGACCCTAAGTCAATATATACAGGATCCACGGAAACCTCATTGGGATGCCGCAATTGAGTCCTAAAATACATCAAAGGATATCCAAGACAAGGATTGCTATTGCCATCCGAAAATAATCTGACATTGACAAACTCAGACTGGGGAGGTTTTCAGACAACTCGGATATCAGTATCTGGATATTGCATTTTTCTTGGTTCTTCTTTTATCTCATGGAAGTTAAAAAAACAGACAAACGTAGCAGAATACCGCTCGATGGCCAATACTTGTTTGGAGATAGTTTGGTTGCGTTGCAGGATTTAAAGGTGTCATGTAACTTGCCGGCTCAACTTTTCTGTGACGATCAAGCGACATTACATATAGCAGCAAACCCAGTATTTCATGAACGCACAAAACACATTGAGATAGACTGCCACATTGTGCGAGAAAAATTACAAGCTGGGATAATCAGTCCTTCATATGTACCGACACATTAGGCAAGAACAGTTTTTGACGCTACGGTGAGTTCATGATCTTCACCTACGGAGTATTAAGAAAATAATAATTATCAAATTATATGCAATATTGTACGATATTGTATCCAATTATATGCAATTAATTTAATAATGATAGAATCTCATTAGTAGTATCCTACCCTAATTAGATTGTAATTTGGAGAGAGAAACTCCCTATATATTTACTATACATACATGAAGTGATGTAACCATAACAAACCTCTCTTCTTCTTATTTTTTTTATCATTTTCTTATACAGAAAGTTTCATGTTAAAATTTAAACGTTAAAATTGACCACTGCTATACAAAATTCAGCCTTATATATGCTAAATTCAAATAGATATTTATTAAATTTCACTTTGAGTAATATAAAAAATAAAAGATTATTATGAAAAAACTAATTTAAATTTTTATGTGTATAAGAAACTTAAATACTTATACGTCATAAGAAGATTTATATTTAATTTTTGTAAAAATTGCATTCTTATTTTGGTAAATATTTATAGATGTATTAATTAGTTGTTTTTTTAATTGTAAGTATGAGATATTGTTCGTTTTGAAAGTTAATATTCTATCAAAAATTTATCCTTAAAAATTATTTCAATAAGTTGAACAAAAGAAAGAAAATCAGTACTCTCATGATTTTGTCTTCCTAAGGCATCTCGATAAGTTAAAAAAAAAAGTATATAAATTATTTTTGGTTTTAACTCTAAATTATGTAAGATTATATTTATGTGAGATTATATTAACTTAATAGAACAATTGGAATATTGTATCACATGCATTTCTCAGAAAATCATTCCACTTCATCGCTTCAAGCTTCCATAAAGTGATGAGTATGAGAAGAACATAAGCATGGCTTGGGTGTTTATGAGGTCGGTGAAAAAGTGTTATAATGATTGAGATTGAGTAGAAGGTGAAGTGCATTATGAGCTATCTCACCGTACATCCACAAGTTATCAGAGCTTAAAAGCTATAAAACATCGTAGTAATAAGTAAACCATGTTTCTCACACCACCTCTCTATATTATTTGGCTTCTTAATTTTTAGTTGTTAATTGATTTGCAAAATATTCACACCACACATTCAATCTTCAAAATCAAAAAATCTCTTTAAACTTCTTAACAGATTCTATTTGGTTACGTTAAGTTATTCCTTATTGAAATAGTGTTTTCTACGCACCATCCTTATAACAGAACATTCTGCAAACATTACTTCATTTTAGTGAATGTTTATCAAAATAACTTAAATAAACTATTTTAAAGCAAGTATCATTCTTTCAAGTTGTTAAGAAAGAGTTGTTAGAAATTCTACATCAATTAAATATAATTTTTTTATAATATATAAATTAATGTATATTTATTTTTTTTAATAATATTATTTTTATGTAATCACAAATTATTGTTGTTGTTTAAGAGGTTAATCTAGCTTAGATGTCAAGTTACATGATAATGTATAATATGAATTTTTTTATATAAAAATAAATTAATGTAAACTTTACCTTATTAACAATAAGATTGAGTTATGTTTTAATATTATCAAAGCAATTTAAAATCTATTACTTAGATATGATAAGTAATAATGTGTTTGAGTTGCCAACATTTTGCCAAATTCACAACATTCTCCATTATGGAAGCTTCAAAGTTAGGCCAATCTCTTTTTTCTCTATGCTTAGAATCCTTAGGTATAGTCTTCTGTGTTCTACCACTAGTTGGTTAGTATAATAGTTCCTTGCAAATCTTATTTTAATTTGTAGTCATTCTCAGGGTTGGTCCTATTTTCTTGTAAAAACTCAGGAATAAGTTTATAATTTATCTTTAATTTTTTGGGTGAAATGTAAACCACTTACTAACTCATTAAGAAATAAGTAAGGTATAAACCTCCTAAAGTATATATGTTGTTGTGTATGTCTTTTATTATAGATAGTGTTATCTAGTAGTTTACTTATGATTACTGAAATAAGTTAAAAAGGTTATAAAATTTATTAAAATATATAAAACAATTATAATGCAATAAGTTATTTTATAAATTGTAACTCATTTATCGGATGAAACCCAAATCCTTCTGTCTCTTACTTATGCATGATGCTTTGGAGAATTTGTTCTAATAAACTGTACAAACAAAAAGATGATAATGTCCTTCAAATTAGCTGAATCAATTTCTTTTTCCTTTTCAAATTCACATTCACATTATTAATACATCAAAGACACATCTGAATACCTAAATAAAACTTTTTTTATTACCAAAAAAGAATAAAAAAATATATGAGACCACTTATAATCTACGTATCACATACACGGACACTGACAGGACACGGGAACATTGATCTCTATATTATATAATTATAAATTATATAAATTGACAATAAATATTTATGTGCACAGGAATGTTTCAGATTTTTTTGGAAGTAGGAAGATATTTTTCATGACTAGTTTAAAAAAATTTGTTCCTTATTTTTATAATCACAATAAAAATTTATACAATAAATTTGAGTTCTTAAAAAATTATTGTATTTATCCTTTTTAAAATTGTGTTAGAACCATGCTAAAATTTTCAGAAATCCAACAAATATTGTTTGAATTGAATACAAATGATTACTCTCCTCAAATTAGATTTTGAAATTTTTTATTAAAAGACTCTTAGTTTTTTATTCGAGACTTGATATATTTGAGACTCTTAGATTTTCAAAATTTTCAAATACATGTAATTTGAGGAATAGTAAACGTATTAAACAATTATAATCATAAATACAATTTAAAAATTAATCAATTCTAAATTTACAATTAAAATTAATAATTTAACTAATTAATTAGTTACAACTTATTTAATTAAAAATTCAAATTATATTCTAACTAATAATTTAAATAATAAACTAACTATAATTTAAATAATAAACTAATTAATAATATAACTAATAATTTAAATAATAATCTAACTAAAACTCTAAATAATCTAAAAAATAGTCTAATTAATAATATAAATAATAATCTAACTAATAATTTAACTATAACTAATTAATAATTCTAATTGTACAATTAAACTGATAATCTAACTAATATTTAAATAATAACTTAACTAATAATCTAATTAATAATCTAACTAGTAATTCAAATAATAATCTAACTAATTAATCAATTTTAATTTTATAATTATAACTAATAACTCTTCGGTCCAATAAGGTCAGATCCAATAAAGACCGTGCATTCTATACCTCTTTGGTACAAATGAAGACAAGCTCAATAGGTTCAAAGAGGTCGGGTTTGGTAGGTCACACGCACCTCAAACATCACGTGCTAAAACAAAAAATAACCTAAATATTTGATACAACTGAATCAGTTAATTATATTATCTTATGACATGAGTTTGGCAAAAAAATAAAAAAAATGATAATATAATGACAATTTATGTACTGATTCCTGAAAAATGATCGACAATTGTTATAAAAAAATCTTGTAATCTCGAACAAAGTAAGCATTATTTCATATAATACACACTACACTTATATTTTTAATGCACTCATTGACTTAATTATCAGAGTCTTATCAAGAGATGAAGCTCTTCTCATTGTGATCTTCAAGCATTTCAAAGTTGCATTCTGAAAGATTGACCCAATCGAAAATACAAATTATAACACATTTATAATATACATGTATAATATTAATAAATATATAACACATTTATTATAGTTATTATCAAATACATTTATATATTTGTTATATAAGTATATCATTTTTACATATAATTATGTTTAATATTAAAATAAAATAAATAACATTATTATTCACACTCTTATATTTATAGTTAATTCTAAAAAATACGAATAAAGATAAAAAGTTCTCTAAATACACCCATTATTATTATCGAAACATAACCAATATTAGTTATATTAATAATAGGAGGGCTTTTGTTGAAGAGAAAGAGACACTAAAAAAGAATGGTACCTGGTAACTTTTCTCTTGCTTGAAGGAAAATGACCTACTTTACTTATAATGTATTTACTTATCAATAAAATAATAAGAAATACTAGGGTGAATAAATCTGATTGTTTTAGTGAATGAAGACAAACTACACCAACAATTATTATGAGAAATTTTAAATTCAATCAAACAAACTTTTTATTTTTAAAATTAATTATCATGAAACTATTTCAATACTGAACCAGAATACTTGATTTTGGAAAATTGAAATAGGAATTGTAATTCCAAAAATCAAAGTATCAACTCTTATGTGAACCTACTAATTAAGATATAACTTTAAGTTAGAAAAATATGAAGTGGATAGTAATTGCACAACAAATATAAAATTAATAAGTTAAGGTAAGTTATTTTATAATTTCGTTCCAAACAAAGATCAATTGTAAAAGCATATAACATATAAGCAATTTGCACACGTGCTTTTGAAAGGAGTTAAAAATCAAGATTACCTTCCATATAGATATAGAATTTTCTTTAATTTAGCAAGACTAGTGTGACTATATATTTAACAAGGTATATGTATAAAATGGTTTAAAATATTCCCAAAAGACAAAAGATGTTAAAAAAAATTATTGACCAAAAAATCTTACTGAAATAGGAATTGTAATTGAATTTTGTGAATTACTGAAATCAAAGTATCAACTCTTAATGTGAACCTACTAATAAATATTGCATGAATGTAGAGTTAAAACAGGATCACTACGCACTTTGCTTTTTACCACAACAGGGAAGGAATTAATTGGTTTAATAAAGAAAACACATAAAAAATGTTTTTGAGGAAAAGATTTAGCAATCCTTTGGTTCAAATTAGACAATATAGAAAAGAATTCCAGACAAGACAATGTAGAATGAAAAAACATATCTATGTGACCCTTAATAAATGATTAAAAATCACAAACGAAAAATCATTCTATTTTTGAAAAAAATGAAAAATTTCTATAACCCATTCAGATGAAATAATTATTAGAAATAATCTAATAAAGGACTTTAAGATTTGTTCAACAGCAATACAAATAGCTTTCTACTAAAAGGCAATATGATAAATATGAGTGTATACCAAGCATTTGTTTAATGATTACTATAAAAAAAAAAATTTATGAACCAACATTAAAATATATCATTCACATAGTCTACTTTCCAGTGAATGTAAATATTTAATTAGTTATCGGAGTGTATAAAAAAGAACTAACTGTAGAAAGTAAAACCATTTTATTGTAAATAACTATACAATTAAAAGAATAAATGTTATAGAATATCTACAATAATGAGAATCATCTGCCAAGAAAGAATTTCTAGATTAGTTTTCCAACAACAATCAGTATTAAAGGCAATACATCAATCATGAATAATTTTATAAGAACCACTACGATTTTGTTATAATCAATTATCATATTTACAAAACATCTATGTAATTCAATGCAAAAATAAATATAGCAATAAAAAATACAAGTATATTATTCAAAAACATTTGACAAACACCGATCAAAACAACAATTAAGGGAAAAAGATAACTAGACTAAAACGAGCATTTTTTTTATTTTTCCAAACTTGTACATACTCCGAATGAGAGCTAATAAGAGCTGGAACCTAAGAAATTAAGTTGTCATGAGCTGCCGTTTCAAGTTGAACTTTCACATTCATGTCGAAACTAGCGCTCAAACAAATCCTATTCCAAAAGGATTGTTGTTAACAAAGGATATCCAATTAAAATTGGATGTACTTGTATATCATACAAAAAAAACTTCTATAAAGGTAACTTAACTTCAATGATCATATTGTTCGGTGATCAACTATCGCTCTTGCTTAGACACACACAACTCTCAGATGTGCCTTCCTACTATTCAACCAATAAGAAAGACTACAACCATTCCAAATATATGACATAAGAAAAATAGTGAATGGAAATGGAATAAAACCTAAAGCATCACATTAAGTCCAATAATCTACCGTAACTGGGGGTAACAGACAGTCATAGTAAGTCTTCACTGCAACAGATAATCAAATCATCAGGGTCATTCCAAATACTGTTGTTTGTCATTCTCATATTGGAGATAGAACTAAATAGAACAAAAACATTCCAAACACTGTTGGTTCTCATTCTCATATTGAATATATAACTAAATAAAGCTCTCATATACTGTTGTTTTTCATTTCCTCATTCTCATATTGGAGATAGAACTAAATACAACTCTCATGTTGGAGATCATTCCCATATTGGAAGATATGAGAGATACTATCAGATAAAGGATGCGGGTGAGTCATATTCAGAATGTAACCCACAACTACTAAAAACAATAGAATGCAATACAAAATCAAATTGTCCAATGCTCTTGATAATTTAGTAAATGAAGTAATACCTATGCAAATGACCTTTCAAATTTGCAACACCTAAGCAAATCCAAAACTAATTCAGTACTATAAAACTAAAGATCAACAATTCTCTCTTTTCAATAATTTCAATTGATGCTCTTGATAATTTAGTAAATGAAGTAATACCTAAGCAAATGACCTTTCAAATTTGCTCCACCTAAGCAAATCCAAAACTAATTCAGTACTATAAAACTAAAGATCAACAATTCTCTCTTTTCAATAATTTCAATTGCACCCACCATGTAGGTCAAATTTCACGATGAATCCAGGACTCAAAAGCTATGAGAAGCCTAAATTACTCAGAAAAGTACAAGTTTTAATAAGAAAAGAGTAAAAATGCGGAAAAAGATGCATATGGGGCAATAGAGAAAGAAGCAGAGTTCACTGACAACAGAGAAACAGGACAACAAACACAAACTATTAATGGCCACGATATTTTTCCGTATCTTTTTTTTCACTATTGATCCAGTACTTCATATAAGTTGTTAGAAATTCAAATCACTAAGAATTTAAAAAAAAACATGACCCAAAAGCTGAAAGAAATGATTTAAGAGAAGTTAACATTTTATAAACCTGTTGCCAGTCACACTACAGGGTTAGCAGTGAAACCAACCAAAACTTAGAATCCAAACAAGAAGTTTAGTCATTCACAAATAAAGACATAACAAATATTAGGGTAACAAAACCTAAAGCTTCACAGATCCCTGGCTACTGTTTCAACATCCTACCTCACATATCAGTCTCGAAAAATATGCTCAATGTACAAAGTTTCAAATAAAAGGGAGACATCTTCACTGACCATTGTATTATTATTAACCTTTAATGTGCTGGAAAGGAATCAACATAATCACAGATCAAACAGCTAGATTTGATAGATTTCATTAATCAAACAAGAACTATATTCAAATTTATGTTTTTTAATCCTCAACCGGAATCCTGCTTAAACTCTTTTGCCTGTTACAATTAGGCATGAAATCCCACTCTGCAAGATTATCCAAAGAATAATTAGAAAAAAAAATAATGAATGCAAAAGATAAAAAAAATCTAAAGTTTCAGGATTTCCATGTTTCCCAAACATATGACACACATCCATTATCTCCCTGTAGAGGACAAGAGAAAGCTTGGAGAATTAAATCAAGAAAACTAATATCTATCTTAAGAGATTACAAAACGGTGTTACAAGAAACAATTCCAAGTACTGATGGAGAGAAACAGGTTGGCAATGCAACCTTTATGTTTGGTGATCAAGTCCAGAAAAATTATATTATAAGACCAAATTAACAAGCTTCTCAGATTGAAGAAGATCATTAAGGGATTAAAATTGAGAAATATAGCAATCAATAAGATGATCAGACCAGTAAAGAGTATAAGATCATATCCAAAATTCACAAGACAGCCACTGCTTTTACAACCAACCACAGTAAAAGTCAAATTCTCCCCAAATTCAAGTGCCTCTAATACTCTTATAAACCCAGAACGCATCCCAAGCCTATGAGAAACACAAATAAGTAGGAAAAGTAAGAAAGTTGTTTGATAGCAATGAACACAAACAAATGCAAGTAGAAGGGAATGGAATCAATCCTCGAATGAATAACCACGTCACTTCCAAATAACACAACCCAAGACTAAATACGATAGCTGAGAAGTAAGAAAGAAACTAGACATAAAACGCAGTCTAAAGTATCAAGGATCTCCTTCAGGTATTTAGATATCTTACCTCACATCTGTTGCATGTCTTTCGTGTACACTTGCGATTTTAATCCTCAACCAGTCTTACATGCTAAAAAGGAAAGAACACAAACGAATCAACACCTAGACATAAAAAATTTAAGAACTATATTTAAACTTAAGGAATTCAAAAACCAGTGGAGACTTAGTTGCTCATAAAAGGCTCGATAAGACACAGGTCATCACACAACTAAACAAAACCCTGCTGCAGACAAACAAATCACAATCAAATATTAATGTATGGTGATTAACTCCGGCTCAACACATAAGAAATTAGGTTATCTTGAGCAGTTCTTGTTTAATTTTCAACTTCATGCAGATGGTAGTGCTAAGCAAATCCGCATTTCGCTGGCTCACGGAATTTTGCAATTCACATAAGTATCACATTTTGCTACGGTCTTCATTGATGATGCAAGGGCTGAGATATCTGTTGCCGAGAGTCATTTTACATAACAGGTCACGTGACCGGCGAGACACATCCCTTGAGTGCCTCACCTAGCCGCTTCAAATTCCTTGCACATGAAGCGTCGGGTTAGTGTTTTGTTGAGAGAGAAAACACTATCATGAGCTGCTGTTTCAAGTTGAACTTTCAGATTTATGCCGAAACAAATCCTATTCCAAAAGGACTGTTGCTAATAAAGGGTATCCAATTAAAACTGGATGTACTTATCATATAAAAACTACCGTATCTTGAAAACTGCTAAACTATAAATTTAATAGAAAAAAATACAGATCCCAAAATCAGAGATACATCACCAGATCATGTTCGTTACATGAGCTGTCCCACACAGTTCTAACTCTATACTGCACAATAAATATAAAATACATACAATTTGTTTCTCGATCATCGAGTAAATTAATCTTCAGTGTGCAAAGATATTAGCTGTCCCAAAATCCAAGACCAGTATGGGATTAAAATTGAGAAATATAGCAATCAATAAAATGAGGTCTCAAAATTGAGAAATATAGCAATCAATAAGATGAGGTCTCGTATCAGTAAAGAGTACAAGATCACCAAAATTCCCAAAACAGCCACTGATTCAACAACCAACCACATAGTAAAAGACAAATCCTCCCCAAATTCAAGTGCCTCTAATACTCTTATAAACCCAAAACGCATCCCAAGCCTATTAGAAACACAAATAAGTAGGAAATGATGAAAAAGAAAGAAAAATAAATAAATAACATTTAGTGGGTTTCATTAAAAAATAAAGGGCTCTATAAACTTAAAAAGAAGAAAGTTGTTTGATAGCAATGAACACAAACAAATGCAAGTCTAAAGGAATGGAACTCAATCCACAAATAAATAACCACATCACTTCCAAATAAAACATCCTGAGAACGTAGTGAAACTAAATACCATAGCCGAGAAGTAAGAAAGACACAAAGGTTGTTTTGACAACAAAGGAAATGAAAGGAAACGAAACGAAACACTGTTATTAAATGACTCCGTTGCTGAGAAAAATATCTGAGTGTGGAATAGAAAGAGAAAATAAAATCGTTGACACAGGTTTATAGTGCCTCTCATGAAGAGGTAAGTATTCTCAGTCCACAAGTTTATCCCTGAATAATAGCAGCAAAGAAAATAATAAATGCAAAGAATAAAACCTAAATTTCCACAGGGTCCTGATCCATGTTTCCCAAACCTAGAACCACCCATCCATCTCCTCCCTGCAATGACAAAACCAACTGTTCAAACATTTAAAAAAATACATAAGGTCCAACTATGAGATTTTTAACTACAAAAACTTAACTATACGCTATTGAAGCAGGAATTACTGTGGCTCCTAGCACCAGACTTGCCCTCATATCGATCCTCGTTAAGGGTGTTAGATTGTACTAATTCTAATTACCAAACTCAATGAAACCGATATTGTTATTTATTGTCACTACCTCCCCATATCATGATTGGACAATTTGCGTGTCTGCTGCTTTTCTTGGATGTGGTACCGTTTCTCAGGCTCCCTTTCCGGAATCTAACCCTAATTCTTCGTCACCCGTCACCACCATGGTAGGCCACTATCCTACCAATTTCAGAATAAAATTGGAAAATTTAAATGGTAGGATGCATGTTGAAATTGATATGGTGAAAGAGATCAAGGTTAACCTTTACTATGAATTAACTCTATATCAACTATACTATTTTTAGTAAAGAGATATCTTCAAGAAGGATATGGAGTGAATAGTTACACAACAAATATAAATTAATTGCAGGTTAAGGTAAGTTGTTTCATAATTTCGTTCCAAACAAAGATCAATTGTGAAAGCATACAAGTCATATATCAGCAATTTACATTCGTCCTTTTAAAAGAAGTTAAGAATAAGGATTACCCTCCACACAAAAATAGAATTTTCTTTAATTTAGCAGGACTAGTGTCACTGTAGGACTATATATTTAATAAAGTGTATGTATAAAATGGTTTAAAAAATTTCTAAAAGACAAAAGATGTTAAAAAACTTATTGACCAAAAAAATCTTACTGAAATAGGAATTGTAATTGAATTTTGTGAATTCCTGAAATCAAAGTATTTATGAATGTGAACCTACTAATAAACATTGCATGACTGTAAAGTTAAAACAGGCTCACTACACTCTTTGCTTGCTTTTTATCATGACTGGTTAAATAAATAAAGAAAGCACATAAAATAATGTTTTTCAGGAAAAGATTTAGGAATCCTTTGGTTCAAATTAGAAAACATAGAAAAGATTTCCAGACAATATAGGGTGAAAAAACATATCAGTGACCCCTAATAACTGATGTAAGCTTCTATTAAAAATCACAAAAGAAAAATCATTCTATTTTTTTAAAAAAATTAATAATTCCAGTAACCCATTCAGATAAAAAAAATTATTAAAGATCTACTTGAAGGAAGTATGATAAATATGAGTGTATACCAAACATTTGTTTAATGATTACTATAAAAATATTTTATGAGCCAACATTAAAATATATCATTCACATAATCTACATTCTAATGAAAGTAAATATTTAATTAGTTATCGGAGTGGTGAAGAAAGAACTAATTGTAGTAAGAAAAACCTTTTTAATTTAATACTGTTGTTTAATATTTAATACTGTTGTTTCTCATTCTCAAGAAGTTTAGTCAGTCACAAATAAAGATATAAGAAATGTAAGGGTACCAAAACCTAAAGCTTCACAGATCCCCTGGCAAGTGTTTCAAATAAAAGGAAGACATCTTCACTGAGCATTGTATTATTATTAACCTTTAATGTGCTAGAAAGGAATCAACATAATCACAGATCTAACAGATAAATTGGATAGATTTCAATAATCAAACAAGAACTTTATGTTTTTTAATCATCAACTGGGATCCTGCTGAAAAGGAACTAACACAAGCAGATAAACAGTTACATATGATAGATCTCTGTCATCATATCCAATTAAAACTGGATGTACTTATCATATAGAAAAAACTACCGTATCATGAAAACCGCTAAACACTCAATATAAATTGAATAGAAAAAAATACAGATCCCAAAATCAGAGATACATCACCAGATCATGTACGTTACATGAGCTGTTCACACACAGTTCTAGCACTATACTGCACACTAAATATAAAATACATACAATTTGTTTCTCGATCATTGAGTAAATTAATCTTCAGTGTGCAAAGATGTTAGCTGTCCCAAAATACAAGATCAACAAGGGATTAAAATTGAGAAATATAGCAATCAATAAAATGAGTCTCAAAATTGAGAAATATAGCACTCAATAAGATGAGGTCTCGTTTCAGTAAGGAGTACAAGATCACCAAAATTCCCAAAACAGCCACTGCTTCAACAACCAACCACATAGTAAAAGACAAATCCTCCCCAAATTCAAGTGCCTCTAATACTCTTATAAACCCAAAACGCATCCCAAGCCTATTAGAAACACAAATAAGTAGGAAATGATGAAAAAGAAAGAAAAATAAATAAATAACATTTAGTGGGTTTCATTAAAAAATAAAGGGCTCTATAAACTTAAAAAGAAGAAAGTTGTTTGATAGCAATGAACACAAACAAATGCAAGTCTAAAGGAATGGAACTCGATCCTCGAATAAATAACCACATCACTTCCAAATAACACGTCCTGAGAACATAGTGAAACTAAATACCATAGTCAAGAAGCAAGAAAGACCCAAAGGTTGTTTTGACAACAAAGGAAATGAAAGGAAACGAAACGAAAGGCTGTGATTAAATGACTTCATTGCTGAGAGAAATGTCTGAGTGTGGAATAGAAAGAGGAAATAAAATCGCTGACATAGAGGTTTATAATGCCTCTCATGAAGAGAGGTTTATAGCTCTTGCTTAGACAATGACAAATACAGGTACCTTACAACTATCCAACCAATAAAAGAGATTGTAGACATTCCAAATCGAGCACATAAGAAAAATAGTGGATGGAAACATAATAAAACTACAGAGTAAGTCCAATAACAAAGAAAATAATGAATGCAAAGATTTTTTTTATCAGCATAATGAATGCAAAGATAATAAAACCTAAAGTTTAACTCTATCTCCATCCACTGTTTCCAAAACCTGATGCTCATGTAAAAGCTCAAGAAGATACATGGTGATTTGAGAAAACTAATCTTCTAAAAAAGATGACATGACAAAGTAAAGAAACAATAAGGTAAATTCATAAATCCAAAAATCAAGGGAAGCCACATATTTAAAACCAAGGGCACGAAGATTACAAAAAACACTTTGAAATACTATTGTAGAGAAACAAGTTCACAGTTAGGTAAATCCAAAAACATTAAATAATAAAGAGCAAAATCAGCAAGGACTAAGATTAAGAAATATTGTTAACAATAAGATACAGTACTGCTTCCATATCCTATCACAAATCGTGAGACCCCAACCCAAAAGAAGTAAATAGAGCTATCCTGCAGCCAAAAACATAATACTTCACATCATGTCCTACAGCCAAAAATTCAAGAAAATGAACTATCCTGTGCAGGCAAAAATTCAAGAAAACGAACTAAGCTCATAATAAAAGGAAGAAGTTTAGAAACGTTACGAAGATGAAGATGCAGATAAAGACTATAAGAAGACTTGGATCAATTGGCCTTTCCAAACTATTATGTTTTTCATTTCATCCATGGACAAAACAAATCTCAAGACCCAGCCACCAGCAGAAAAGGGATAAAGGAATTTGATTAAAAGATTCAAAACTCACCTTCATCACATAAAGAATCACATTCGGAATTGGTGTAAATGAATTTACTAATCATTCTTGCGTTCTTCAATCCAACAGAAGAATCCAACAGAAGAGTAAATGAATATACTTATTGCGTTCTTCAATCCAATCAGAGCGTAAATGAACTTACTAATAGGTTTTGCGTTCTTCAATCTGACAAAAGATGGATCGCAAACATCAAATAATTCGACAAACCTTAGACTTGATCAAGAAGTGTGTGCCCGAAACAATACTTAAAAAAAATCAATAACATAGCAATTTCAACAAAACTCAATCACCCACCGAAACAATACCAACAAAACTCAGTTAACGGAAACTCAATCACCATACTCTACAAAGATCTTGGGTATATATAGAAAAGGAATATCAAGATTGACGGCTGAGATTACGCATGGATGGAAAATTGGACTAATCTATCTAACAACTTGAATAATAATTTAACTATACTTTATATAATAATCTAACTAATAATGTAATTAATAATATAATTAATAATTTAAATAATGATCTAACTAATGCTCTAAATAATAATATCAATAATAATCTAACTAATAATTTAAATAATAATATAACTAATTAATAATTCTAATTGTACAATTAAACTCGTAATCTATGTTTACATAATAACTTAACTAATAATCTAATTAATAATCTAACTAATAATTCAAATAATAATCTAACTAATTAACCAATTCTAATTTTAAAATTACAACTAATAACATAACTAATAATTTAAATAATAACCTAACTAATAATCTAACTAATAATTTAAATAATAACCTAATTGTACGGGTCAGCCATGATCGGGTCAGGATCCAATCATGTAAAGTATGACTCTTCTATCGAATAAGCTCGGGCCTAATAGAGATTGTGCACTCTATATATCTTCGGTCTAAATGAAGACAAACTCAATAAGACCAAAGAGGTTGGGTTTGACAGGTAGCGCGTGTGTTAAACATCATGCACTAAAAGAAAAAATAACCTAAATATTTGATACAACTGAATCAATTAATTATATTATCTTTTGACACGAGTTCGGTGGAAAAAACCAAAGATGATATTATGTGTATCATCACCCCTAAAATAAAGGAGAATATACTGATAATTTATGATGTTGTTACCAATTCGTGAAGAAGGATCAAGGAGTGTTATTAAAAGACTTTGAGATCTCAGACAAAGGTAAGCACTATTCCAGACAATACACAATACACACTTGATCGTTTGAATCTTGTCAACATGTGAAACTCTTTTTCAAGCATCTCAAAGTTGCATTATTGAAAGATCGATCTGAAAACCACTCATGGATCCAACCCATAATTGTTGGCAAGAACACTAAATAATTAATCAATTCTAATTTTACAATTAAACTAAATTTAAATAATAACTTAACTAATAATCTACTTAATAATTTAAATAATAATCTAACTAATTAAATAATTATAATATTACAATTAAATTAATAACTTAACTAATAATTTAAATAATAAGTTAACTAATAATCTAATTAATAATATAACTAAAAATTCAAATAATAATCTGACTAATTAATAAATTATAATTTTACAATTACAACTAATAATAAAACTACTAAGCTAGTAAGGGAGGTGCACGCGGAGGATTTGTAGGTGAGCTTCCAAGGTGGCCCAGGTATGCGAAGGTGAGGAGAGACCTTTGAAATAGGACCAACTCGTTATATCACTGAAAATGGAATGAACAAATCATATAAAGTATAAAAAACGAAAACAACACAACAAGCGAAGATAAGTACTAAAAGCGTAGAGAGGAGAAAGCAGCAACTTATTATATACCATACATAAACGGAACATAGATACGTATAATATTTAAAATATATGATGCGAGGATACGAATATATATATTATATAAATTAAAAATAAAAATTTATGTGCATAAGTATGTTTTAAATTTGTTTTTGGAACAGAAAAATATTTTTCATGACTGGTTCAAAAAGATTTATTTCTTACTTTTATAATCTTAATAAAAATTTATACAATTAATGTATTTTTTTTAAAAAAAAAATTATGTTAGAACCGTACTATAATTGTCAGAAATTCAACAAATATTGTTTGAATTTGACATTTCACGGATACGTGTTCTACAAATGTTATACGAGTATCCGACACCAACACACTATTTAAGAGAAATGTCTGAGCTTCCTAAACAACAACAAAGAAAAAAGCAGCAACAAAGAAAAATTACAACAACAAAGAAGATAACACGAAAAAAAATATTACAAATTACAAATAAGTAAACATATAAACTACGTAAATTGTTGTCTAGAGGATAGACTACAGTTTTTTAATACAATTGTCATTTATATTTTTCATTTTTAAATAGGCAACGTTGTTATAATAATTATATTTTTTTTTGTCTTAATTCACAAAATTGTAACCTTATTTTGTTAAAGGACAGATTTATCTGAACTGAAATATAGATATCATATACATTTTTTGCACTAATATTACTAGAAGAAGTACTTATTCTTCTACTATAAATTATAATAAATATATAATTTAGTTTTCTTTCATCCTCTAGTATTATCCTCCCTTAATTTGTATATTTAAATTATTTATTTAAACTATTTTTAAGAAAGTCCATAATTAAAAATAAACTTATATAATGATTAATCTCAAAAACATAATTTGCATTTGTGTATCTATTCTTTTATATAACAAGAAGTATAGTCCCTCCTACCTGATCGATCCATTTTTTAAGTAAAGTGGTATTTTAAAAATGCTAGCCATAATTAAAAAAATAACATGGTACAAGTTAGAAGAATTTTTTTTTTTTTTTTTTGTCTTGTTATAGATATTTTACTGTCCACTAGAGAAAGATTAGTCTTAGTCTTATCCGTAACAACATTGACCCGTTAATTTTTTTACACCGTAAAATTTAAACACAATTTTTTTTCAAAAATTTGTTTGAAGTGGTCAAATGAAAAGAAAAATATTTCTTTTAGCATATTACATCACAAATATTTTTTAACATGTTCAACCAGAAAACTTATATCAAATAATCTGTAAATTTAAAACAATCCAATTGAAACACGTAAATTTCTTGCTTCTCTATAATTAAAATTATCATAAACTATAAAATGTACCCAACCACCAAATTGACCAATTCTACATATAACATGTTTCATAACTTCATTGTAGCTTCATTATGAAATCAATCTATAGTATTTTAATTATACAAAATTCTATTAAACACATTTTACTCATTAATTACTTGTTCTAACCAGATACAGCATCAAACACACATAATGAAACTAACTATGCATTTTGTCAAGAACAAATTTTATGTCAAAATGACTACTTTAAGCCTCCAAATGAGTTTAACATTAATTGTGACATATAAATACACCATAAAGCCATCAAATCCCAACTTTAGTTAAGTATACATTTCAATTTAAAACTAAGTAGAAATAAATTTAACTTATTCGTTTCCCTTGTCAAGTGATAGAGATGTCCTAAGATATTAAAAGATGTAAAACTACTAAGAACACCAATCACCTTAAAAACATTAAAAATCTAAGGTTACTTTTTATAAAAAGTCATCTTCTCATATAACAAAACTTGTGAGATATCTACATTCACAACAAAAATTAAATTTTTTATAGGGCAGATAAATTTACTCTATCAGAAATTTTAGTACGTCAGAAATGATTACACTCCATCATCATTTCAGTGACAACATCTAATAAAAAAAGAAAGAGAATATTTTTTTTTAAGAAAAGTAAATAAAAGGTAAAAATAATGGAAATATTTTTTTTAAAAAAAAGTAAGTTTTGAAAACAAATAGTAAGCTGTTAATATTCTAATTTGTATACTCATTATAACTTTGAATTTTAACCTTTATTATATTTTAAAAAAAAATTACTAAAAAAATCAAATCTTCTTATTAAGGTTAAAATTTTGTAGAAAAATGACAAAAGTAAATAAAAAAACATAAACTGGTATACAACAAGAAGAAAGATACATATTTTTAAAGAGTCTTATCTCGTTCAATAAAAAAAGGTTTATAGTTTTAATTTCTTTACTATAGGCATGCAAGAAATTGAGTAAAAAGACTTATTCATTTATTATTGATTTTCATATATAATTTCGTTATTTTATAATTCTTAATCAATTAATTATAAAATAATAAGGAATAAATTTTTAGTTTTTTTAATGGATTATTTAACTTATAATTAGTTTTTTACAATTTTTATTTTTTTATTTCTCTTACATTAAAATCTTTTATGTTTACTTTATTTCTAATTTATTTTCATTCACTATATGTTTCTTTTCACAGTTTTCACCCACTATGTTTTTTAGCTATTTTTCTTGACGAAAAATTTAATTAATAGGTGTTTAATTTAATTTATTTGAAAAAGAAAAGTGTTGTTAGTTTTATGACAGCAGATCCGAGATGGTGCTTAAAGTCTTGATGTTTGATAAGAACATGTATAGAAAAATTGTTTCATAAATTTGAGTCAAGCATGGCGTGGTTATTACTTAAACCTTTCTCTTAAAAGTTGTATGGTCCTACAACTGTGTATTTATATAAAACAGTAATAATAATAATAATAATAAATGTCAAAGTCCTTAGTGTATCCGTTGACATTTTCTACATATTTTAGATTAAATAAAAGGATAAAAGGTTCATTGTGGAGTCTATTCCGCAAATAAAAATTTTAAAAATTGTTGGAGGAATTAAAAAGTTATTCGAGTGATTTAAAATAATAGATAACTTTAAAAATATGAAAAAAGAAGGCATCAGATAAAGAAATAGACCAAGAAAGCTTTTAAAAAAATTCTTCTATTAATTAAAAACAAAAGAAAAAAGCATGATGAATACTTGCATATGATCGCTTTGTTTGAGTAAAATGAGTTGAGTTAATTGATTGAAAAGAAAGTTTTCAAACATAAGTGACTAAGAAAAGAAAATTAGTGATCAACAGTATGAAGAAAAGATATTTCACACTACCATGCATTTGAACTGTTTGTAATATTGCTTGCAGTAAAGCAGATGAAATCAGCAAAATCAGATAGTTTGAATTCCCAAAGTTATCACAGAAAACTCTCATCATTATTATCCAACATCCACAACAAGAGATGAGTTCATGAGAATACAAATAAAGAAGCATCGAATCGAAGAACTATGGTACTCATGTAACTAAACAAGGTAACTCAGACGGAAGCATAGAGCTTTGGAAGAAAAGAAAACCACTTGAAACCACAGGTAGACTTCAGAGGCAAATAAGGACACCTTGGAAGCCAATCCCAACTTCTCCTGGAAACACTGTAGTACAATATCTCTGGCCACATGTAGCAGCAAACGCAGATCATACCCTCATGCCAGAAGCAATAAACATGTTCATAGTTATGGTAACAAACCGACACAAATTTTCTGCACATAATCTCAGGCAGCGCCGCCATTTCCACCCAAACCCCTTCACCCGTTAATTCCCACAACTTGATACTTCTGGAGATTCCATCGGCTCCAACCCCACCGACCAAATACAATTTTCCCTCTCCATCGTCATCACTGACCAGCCTCACGAAAGTCAGTTGCTGGGGCAACTCAGCCACGTGCCTCTCCCACTTCCCACTCTCCAAATCCAAACGCACCACGGAGAACGGCTCCGGGGTGGTGAAGTACAGTCCCCCGTGGAAGAAAGTGCCCTGCTGGTGACAACTGTCGCTGAGGATAGCATCGAACCCCTCGAAGCGCTTCCACGAGAGGTGGTTGGAGTTGTAGACAAAGGCAGTGTTGGAGGTTGACTTTGAAGAAAGAAGCACTAAGTTGTAGCTAAGAGGGGTGGTGACAAGAGCTAGGTGGGTGAAGTGAAGAGAGTGAGTTGGGGATTCGATCCTTCTTGAGGTCTTTGCAAAGAGGTTGCATACGAGAAAGGAAGAGGAAGAGGGGTTGAAGAGACAAAAGAGGCCACCGGAGGAGGATACAAGAGAGAAGGAAGATGAGAAAGGGAGAGAGGGAGAGATGGTTAGCCAAGAGGAAAGGTTGGAATCGTAGAGACGGAAGTAGAGAGGGCACTGAGGGTGTGAGAGTAAGAGAAAGGAAGAGAAGGGTGAGGAAGAAGAAGAAGAAGAAGAAGATGATGATGATGATGATGATGATGAAGAAGAGTGTTTGGAGACAAAGGAAGGAGAGAAGAGAAGAGAGGAGAAGGCCTTGCAAGTGGGTCTGAGGTTCAAGAGAGTCTTGAGAGGGAGTAACAGAAGTATGTGTTCCACAACATCAGGAGGTAGTTTGCTCCAGACTCTGGGGTCCATTGTTGTTGTCGAGGTGAAGGTTGTTATGTCCTTCATTTCATCGGAGTTTCCGAATGAATGTGGTGTCTGCTGTAATAAAGAGAAGAAGGAGTTGACTAAAACAAAAACAAAAGCTTCAGGTACGACCATCTTTGTTTTTTTTAATTTTAATTGGAATTTTAGTCTCCATGGTATTTGTCATCAGAGTGTATATTAAATTTTGATTACAGTCTAACAATTTATTTTAAAAAAACATTTTTGATTGGAATAGAACTGTAATGTTGACAATTGTAGCTTGCTTATGACACAGCTGAAGACATTTTAAGTTATCTAAAGTAGGAAATAATTATGGGGGATCACTGAAGTGTTGATATGCAATAACGATATGTAAGAAGTCTACAAGTATGGCTTAGATTGCAACTTATATTAAGCTTTTAGGGAAAATCAAGGCTTGATTTCATAAAATACATTTGTTTGGAGAGAAACAAGAAGTTTTAATTATTATTATGCTTTTGACTAAAATGAAGTTTTGCAATTGATTTCAATGATTGAAATTTGTAAGAATAGTTGGATATTTTATTGAAGAGTCAAATATTACAATTACTGTTGTTACAAAGAAAAAAAAAATCAAAGATAAAAACAGAGAGACAAGCAATTAAGTGTATGGACTCGTGTTTTCCTCCTTTCCCTTGATGCAAAAACTCGATCATGTTGGACAAGTGGTTTTGCGCATTTAAACATGCAATTATGCGAATCTAATTAGTTGGGACTAGTTTTTGGATGATGAGAAAACTATAGCTATTTTAAGTTAATGGAGTAATTTTGCTTGTTAAAATAAAATTATATTTTAAAAAATTATATTCCAAATGAAATTAACACAAATTTTACCGGAAGACTCGACACTCTCTTAAATGATGTATGTCAGACATATTGGATACCGACACTCGTAGGATAAGACAATAAAGTGTCCAATTCAAAAAATATTTGTTGAATTTCTAACCAGTTTAATATAGTTTTAACATAATTTTAAAAAGGAGAAATATATTAATTTTCTAAAAACTCAAACTTCTTGTTTAAATTTTTATCATGATTATAAATTTAATTTCTTTATTGTGCCAATTTCCTTTAGTGCCAATTTCCTTTAGTTAATTTACATCTTGACATATTTGTGTATATAAATCTTGACATATTTGTGTATATAAATCTTGTGTTCCTGTGTCATACATTTTGTATTTCTGTATCCGTGTCTATATCCGAGTATTGTGTCCATATCAAAGTTTGTGCTACACAGCTTTCAATTCTTTTAACTATGTTTAATATAATATTAATGACATCAATTAGGGAAAACTAACATATAATTTACGTTTACAAAAATCATAGATCGTAAATTGGCTAAAGGAAATTATATGATTGTTACCTTCTAAATGAAAAGAACATCAAAGATAAATTGCAAATCCTTGGATTGCACCTTAATCCGGACTCGGTACAAGTTCACTAAAAGGAGGAATACGTAGAAGAATTAATTGCTCATCGTTCGAATGTAAATTAACAACAGATGAACACCATTACACAATTATTGTGTTGGGAGTTATGCGTAACTGTATAAGGAAATATTGGCTAAAATACACCCGAATCTTTCTTCTAAACAAAATTCAATTCCGGGTGAGGTTAAATTAAACATTACAGACATTATACTGTTGTATGTAGAGGAAGTTGGCATCAAGATTGCCGACTGCACATTCGATAATGCCACACTATGTATGAATCGTGTAGAACAATCTATGCATCTCATTGAACTTTAACCCTGCGACATAAAAGGTTTCGCATGTAGACAAAAGCCAAATGGTTGGTTACCGAGCAGATGCATGAATATGGTATCTTGGCAAGTAAGAAATATGAAATGAGTAACTTATGCGCTTAAAAACCGCTCACTCCAGAGAAGTGCTTCTTCATGGATCGGTCCTTCTGGTGGTGATTGTTTCTTCCTCCTCCTCTGCCCCTCCCTCTCCCTCTACCTCTTCCTCTACCCATTTGGTTATTCCCATCCACCTCAGAATCATCAGATTGTTGCACAGGCTGCTGATGAGATGCAGCAATCTGTCTTCCACCACCTTCCTTCCTACCCCTACCAAAAGATTTGCCCGGAACCCCACTGCCTTCCGTTTCAGAAACCTGGAATTGGTTATCATCCTCCTTGTTGGAATCTGTCAACTTCTTTACTGCACCAAGAGGAAGGTTTCCGCCTCGTCCAAGGCCATGTATTAACTCTTTCTGAGCTTGCGTTACTAGTGAAGCTTCATCAGAATTTGCAACTGCTACTGCACCAGCCACTTTGTAGCTGTAATTCTTACCATCTTTGACATAGTACTGTGGTTTTTTCCTAGAGCCCCATTTTGAATCAGGGACATCTTTTACCGAGTTTCCACTCTCTGTTGCCCACGATTTCCCTGATTTTGAATTTATTTGGGCACCAAGTGTCTCATTTTCTTCTAATCCAGAGTCCGCTACACTTAAACCCAAGTCATCAAAAGAGTCGTCATATTCATCTTCATATTCATATTGTAAAATCATAGCAGCAGTTTTTGAGGTATCTTTCTCGTCCTTTTTATCCAGAATACTGACATCAGGCAAGTCAGCTTTAGATTTCCTTATAAATTTTCCTAGTGAAGCAGTGGATGACATCAATGACCCCTCCGTCTGTTGCTTCCCCCTGACAACTTCTGGATTTGAGGATGCTGACGTAGAATCAATTAATTTACCTTTTCCTTTATCATTCCCCACGGTGGTAGGCTTGGCCGGTGGCAATGTCTCTAGCGAGGTGTCCAGGTTCTGCAGATCTTCATGAAGGGTTCCCTCTAAAATTCTTTGAATAACCTCTTCTGGATTCTGGTCATAAACCTCAAGACACGCAGCTAAATATCCTTTACCGTAATCAGGGAACAGGTCCCTAATTTGACTGATGTTTGACTCTGCAATTGCAGCATCTTCATCCGTCAGTAATGATTGTTTTGGCACAGGGGCTGTAGCAGAATATGGGTCCTTATAAATCTCTTTCACCGAACTCATCATCCCCGATAGATATTGAAACTGTTCATCATCAATGAATATCCATCCTGTATCATAGTAACTGAATTAGAAAAGGAAAAGGCCCAAGCATATGCTACATTGCTAACATAATGAAAAAATGAAACGATTTAAAATATAATTTTGAAGGATCAGATAGATCTAGTTCCACTTTATATCTTATAGGGGAGAGATGGATTAGCCCACTAAAAAATTTGCTAGATCAAGCTTTTTACCATTAACCATACTAAGCCAAGCAATTTATGCTACACAAATATATGAAAGAGATTATACACTACTACTATAAAAATGATCATTACCACTATCCTTTAATCTATCAATCCTACTCAGTATATTGAAATTTCTTTCAACATCTTGAAGAAATGTTTCCTTCTGATGGCTTTCCCGAGAATGGGCTGATACAGAATTGATATCTCGAAATGTTTGAACCAGAATATCTGCTCTGATGACTGGGTCCTCTACATTGGCAGGAAACATCTTAGTGGCAGCTGGAAGAGGGAAGCTATCTCTGAACACTTCATCACTTAGATAGCACAAGTGCAATAGTTGCCAACCAAACTTTACCAATCTTATTTTTAACATCTTCAGACTAACCAAGATATTAGATGATGTGGCATCATGTTTGTCAGAAAAAAGCATACGGAATCCCTTTTGCAATGATGGAATTAGTGAATCATGCAATCTCGCAAGGAGGCTCATCAGTTCCTCATTCCCATAACTAAACAAATTACACAGAACAGAAAAAAATCAAAGTCTTGAAGAAAATTTTTAAATTGGCAAATATTATTAATTTATTCTATTTAGATAAATTAACCAACACAAATATTTTACGCATGATACATCAGATGCAATGTTTGATAAGTCATTTCCCATGGAAATTTATCACATTCTGTCTTCAGTCTTAAAAATTCAAGTTTCAGAGGTAAAGGATACCTCATTTCAACTGGACAAGAAAAGAATACAGCTGCTGGTCCGTATGAACTAACAAAAGAATCCATTGATACAATTGCATCATTTATAAAGTCCATCACCTGTAACAAAAACAGATGGCATCATCATTATGCTGCATATTTAGAACAACTACATATATTGTGGATAAACTAAATGCTACATTAAAAACTAATCTACCCAATGCCAGAGGCTCTTCACTACACAAAGGTATGGAGGGAAGTAGTTGTACTCAATTTTCCCTTTAGATGTGCTGAGATACTGTTTCTGGGTTGAAGCCCATGACTAGTGGGTCAATAAGGTGCAACTTTATCATTTACACCAACACTCGCCCTCAATCTAAATGCTATATATTTTTAAGAAATTATGTCAGGGAGAATAGACAATTGCCTGGCATGTCATTTGGCACAGCAAAATTCTACTTCAATAGCCTTGAAATATGGCAGTAAACAGTAATTATTGTCTATCAAATATCTGACATTGTAGAAATAAGGCTTTATTAGTGGGATAGGGAAAACACTATTTACAATTAATTTGCTGTGGTTGCTGTGGTCAATGCCATAAATTCAAAGTTTCTGGATTATCCCCGAGAAGGTTGCTGGGATTGGATGCAGTAGCAGGTAACTTCACATATAATGGGGAGTAACTAGGAAAAGAAAGGTATTCCAGAATCTAGATGCTCAACTCAAATGCTTAAGAGCACCATGAGCTGGTCATTCCCATACCGCAGTTTTAAATGCTACATATTCAACTGTTTTGACTCCACCTTTTTTGCAAACTCTATCCAGTTGCACTTTCATGCTGCCTTTCCATAGTTGTATTTTTCCTCTTGACTCTTTTCCAAAAAATGGATCATTAAAAATGGGGAACATAAATCCACTCAACTTTCTTAGTGAGACTAAGCCAAACAGTTATCTCGATGTAGAAAATTACAAACTTATAGATACAGAATTTGAATATCTGTTTTATCACCCTGTAAAAGAATATTGGGTATTTGGGCTACAATTCAGGGAAAAAGAATAATGTGACTCACCTCCAGCAGATCAGCTTGGAGAAAAGCAGCATTGTGGTGATCGAGATTTCCAGAAGAAAATAAAACCTGTACATAATCCCCAAACGAAAGCTTTAATTTTCATTGTAATTTCCTCCTTTATACCATAATTATGCACATGAACTTTCCATCAAGATTTAGACATTCAGTCACTTATAAATAGTTTTCTGAAAAACATTTCTATCCGTTAATGCATTCTACATAAGTCAAATAACTTATGGAAGGAAGAGAAAGAAGGTCTTCGGGCACATTATTGGTCTAAAGGATGTTCAAAGGGAACTCAAGAAGAAAAGTGAAGGAGTCAAGCTTAAATACTATATCTTCTAACCAAAAAATGATGAATTAATAACTTAAATTTATAAGATCAAAATATGCATGTTCTGTGCATACATCCAAATAATACAGAAACAGTGATGTATGCACATGGTACAAACCAGTTTTCTCAACACATCATCCAACAAACTATTGTTAATTATGTCTCCGCTAAAAGTCATTTCCTCTCCCCACCTTTTCTTTGGTAATGTGTGGAGGCATGTGCCTGCCTAGATTATCCTTTTGTTGTGTTGAAAGTATAAATTCTAATAAAACAATGAAGAAGCTCTTCCGCATAATATAAATAATATGAAACAAAACAGTTTGTTGGACATCAAAATTAAACTTATCAATTTAACAAATAATATGATTCAATACGTAACATATACTTTTCATAACAAGAGCAAACAAAATTAATATTCTCACCAACAAAAAAACTTTAATAGCCAACTAAAAGACAGTAAAAACTCAAAGCAGAAAAAAAAGCTATTAACATTATGGATATTCAGTTTCACTTTCAAATTACAAGAATACCTCCAATGATGAGCTGCAACGTTCATGCATTGTGCTGACAATTCCTAGAAAATGGGATATTACTGCAGTCAGATTATTATGGAGCCAAGGTTGAGCATTCAAGGCATTTCTGACCTGAGACAGTCAAAAAGAGAAAAGTAAGAAATGAAAGTGAAATGCACAAAAAGGAAGACCTTCAATTCCACAACAAATTTTACATAGAACTGCCCCTTAGATTGAGATGGCTACAAATAAGAACATAAAATGTGTATGGGTGTAATGCAGACAAAATTAAAATGTCGGATTAATATCCTTCTATATTTTTCTTAACAAATTATGTAATAGGACCCTTCCAGAGAAGGTATAACTCAGGTAAACCAAAAAACTCAGAAAGACAAAGTGTAAAATAAAACAAAGAGCAACGGAATAAAGCATACTGGTTTACTTCAGGAGAGAGGAAGAGAGAACACCAAATACTGTCATGCATTCTATTTCACAAGCAATAAGGGAAAACATCTTAATGAACTTCATCTATTATTTTGAGCAAATAAACCAAAAAAGAAGTATCAAAGATATAATCATGTATCCCAGTGCCTAAGGCTCCTCACTTCACGAAGGTATAATTATACACAGCCTTTCGGTTGCATATTCAAAGAAGCTATTTCCTTATTCGAGCCCATGATGAACTGGTCACCAAGGCATAACTTTACCGTTATGCCAAAGCTCATCCTTATACCAGGTAATATACTATTAAACAGAAATTCTTACCAGTGATCTTGTCAGTTCTTCATTTTCATGATAGTATATGGCACATATATCCAATAACTTTGGCAATTCAAGCAACTTTTTCTCCTGCAAAAGAACTACAGGCAAAATTAGTGAACAACGGTGAATCACAATACAAAAAGACAAAATATGAGGTAATTACTCGACAAGAATCCACAATGGAAATAATTTTCCAAACACTTCCTATTTCTTGTATACAAATAACATTTCTAAAACAGCACAAAATCATTGTTCCAATGCGAGTTCAATCTCTGCCTGGGCCAAGACTTACAAATGCACACAGTATGTATGTGCGCTGTCTTAACAAAGGAATTAGTAATAAAAAACATGTAGTGGTCACTCAAACAAAAACGTTAATATTGTCCACAACCTAAAAAAGGTCAAATGAGATCCCACCTCCATGGTCTCTCAAACTGAGGGCATCGGCCGGTCGAGCACCGGGGTCTTTATTCGAAGAACTGCAATGCACACACATTACAAAAAATCACAGATAAAAAAAAACAGAGTCCAAAACAGAGCATCACTCCAACTCATGAGAAACTTACATGCGATACAATACCATGAAAACGCGGCGACTCAAATCGCGCTCCCCAACAATAACACCTGCAACAATCCCTTTCACCCCGCGATGAGGGAAATCATACCACCTGTTTCTGAATTGCAAGAAGCTGTCCAAAAACTCATGTAAGGAGGTGTCAGCAGCCACTGCAAATACAAATACAATTAAAAACATCAACACGAACTTCACACAAAAATTCTAAACGTAGCACATTACACAATTCAATAGCAAGTTGAATACTCTCAGTATTACATGGTTTGATAAGATTAGATTGAGAATGAATGAAGAATAATTGAGTGAAGTACCTTGTGTCCAGAATTGCTTGGGTTTGCACTTGAGCAAGCGCGACAAGTGTGTGTTCAAAAGATCCACGACTCTCTGAGATTCGAGGGGATCCAAGGCTCCATCTTCGGCGCCAAGACCCGCCGCCACGGCCTCGTCTTGTGGTAAGTATTTAACAAAATTTCCATTCTGGGCTCTGTTTGGGGCTCCGCTAGTGGTGGCGGGGATTGACGGTTGGGTTTGTCTGAGGGAGGTTGAGAGGGTTGGGTTGGGATTTTTGGGGACATAGTTGTTGTGGTAATGGGTTTTGGTGAAACCCTTGTTGTTGTTGTCTTGTCTACCCTGACCAGATCTATTCGACATTTGAATCGAAAAGGATCGAACGAAGAGACGTAAGAGAAGGATGGCGATGAAGTTTTGGAGTAAGACTCAACTCGCCGCTTCAAATACAGAAGGTGAAGTCACTGTTGGGTTGGGTTCAGTCCAGAACCTGGGTTTTGTTTTGTTTAAGTCTAATATATGTAATTATCAGGTGCTGTTTTCTTTTTTTTCTTGGAATTGCAACAGTCATAAGTATTATTCATTATCTTGGAATTCCTAATTTTGATAATATATTATTATATTACATTGTAAGGAATTGCGTTTGTGACTGATAGAAGTGAACTATGTAAAAAACGTTAATTAAATTACTTTTGATTTAAAGTTTTGATTATATTAAGGATATTTTTGTATAATATACAAGAGGGTGGATTTTATATTTAAGTGAAGAGAGATAACTATGTTTAATTGAGAAATAAGAATAAAATTTTGGCTTAACCTATTGGATATTAAGATTAAAAAAATAGAGGTGCACTCAATTAAAGAGAGGGGGTGTAAGTAAAAATTAAGATAGAACAAAAACCGTGGACTCATGATCTCTGGGAGAGTTTTTAAAATTTAGTTTAAGATTTTAAGTTTAATGTTAGATGTTGTTGACTAAGTTTGATTTTCCGAAAATTCTGTTAATATATGAAACTGAATGTTAAACTTAAACATGAATAGTTTTTTTTTCTTTTCCATAAAACGAAATACATATTACACTACAAGAAAATAAACTAAATAAAAAATAATTTAAAAAAAAAAATAATAATTAGTTGTTTTAGTGATTAAATTAGAGATCGTTTTAGGTAGAGACTACCAAAATTATTGGTTTCTAAATTAGTTTCTATTATTTATAAATAGTTTATAAATTAGTATCTAATTAGCTACCAGATTTTAACTACCAATTATTTAACAATCAATTATTTTTTATATTTAAAATTGATTTATAATTAATGATTTTCTTATAATGTTAAAATCATGTCATTGTTGAATGTTGGTTATATTATTTTGATATGGCTATCTAGGATAGAAGTTTGAATTGGTATATTTGATAACAAGGAAGAAAATATGTTACATTTTATTTTTTTTGGCTGTGGACTAAGAAAAGGCTTAAGTTATATAATGAAGTAGAAGTGTTTGGTTCAATCAAATTTTTTTTTTTATTAGAAAGATTTGTTCTTTCATCTTTCTTATTCTTTTTAATACTTTACTTAAGTAATATCATACCATTTAAGTGAAATATAAGAATTTTAATTATAAAAATTTGTATTTAAATGAAAAAATATTACTTTAAGTCATGAGGCTCAATTTTCTAGCACCATTTACACTTTTATTTCCCTATCTAGCACCCTTTTGTTTTTACTTCCCTATCTAGCATCCTTTTGTTTTTATTTTCCTATCTAGCACCCTTTTATTTTTTATTTTTCTATCTAGCACCATTTCATAAATAAATAATAAATTATTATTTTTTTTGATAATTTTAATTTTGAATACATTAAAAAATAAGTATTTTTAATGTTTAAAATAGTTAGAGATATAATTAATGAATAAAGAAATTAGTTTTTACAAAATAAAAATAAAAAAGTAATAAATTAAAAATGTTTAGTTTAATTTTTTTTAAAGAATGAAAAAATAAAAAATTAAACTCTACAACAACATAAAAGTTGAAAATCTATAAACATAACTTAGTATTTATTTTTATTATTA
This sequence comes from Phaseolus vulgaris, assembly GCF_000499845.2. Lineage (NCBI taxonomy): Eukaryota > Viridiplantae > Streptophyta > Magnoliopsida > Fabales > Fabaceae > Phaseolus > Phaseolus vulgaris. The sequence continues at coordinate 12,258,041 of NC_023751.2, read as the reverse complement.
TTGATGATGTAATCATGTTAATTTCAAGTAAAAAATACAGGACATAACTATAAAAAAATCAAAGTCAATTAGTATTAATTAATATTGAACGCACAAATAATATTGAAGTGTCTATCTACCCTAAATGCAAAATCCTAAAAAAAAAAAAACTAATGCAATTGCTACACTTAATGCTTAAAAATGAGAAGAAGAAAAATGTAAAAATAAATAAATATAGAAAATAAAAACAACAACATTGCAACAGATCTTTCTTTCCTCTCGGATATTCACGCATGTTACGAAAGACTATTTGATGAAACTCAAAAATGAAGAGTATTGGTCTGCATACACTAGTCAAATACTATGCCCAAATCCCGACATGAAAATAACATAAAAGGGGAGACCTAAGTCAAGTCGAATAAGGACTGATGTGGACATGAGAAAACAACATGATCGAACAAAAAAAATGTTCATATTGTCAAACACTAGGACACACAAAAAGAACATGTCCCAACATGATTGGATTGTGCACTTTTAGTCATTAATTATGTTTCATTTCGCACAAACTATTTAATGTACCATTGAAGAAAATATTAAATGAATGATCATCTTTAATTTATTTTTCTTTTTACGATCAACATCTACTTATTTAGTATCGTCTTATATCTCTTATCTTTATCTTGTTTGAATTTTTATTTTTTTTATATTTTGTATATTTATCTTATTTTGTTTTGCCTCTATTTTATATCTTATATGTTTTTAGTTATTATTTTTTCCTGCCATTGTTTATTTATTTTTGTTTTTATTTTATTATTGCTGTTTTTATTTTCTATACTTATTTATTTTTGCATTTTTTCCTTCTCATTTTTAAGCATTAAGTGTAGTATTTGCATTAGTTTTTTTTTAGGATTTTGCATTTAGGGTAGTCACTTCAATATTATTTGTGTGTCCATTATTAATTAATACTAATTGACTTTGGTTTTTTTATAATTATGTCTTGTATTTTTTTACTTGAAATTAACATGATTACATCATCAATAATAATAAAAATAATTATTAATTTATGTTTATAGATTCAACTTTTATGTTGTTGTAGGGTTTAATTTCTTATTTTCTTCATTCTTAAAAAATAATTTTAAACTAAACATTTTTAATTTTTTTTTTTTTAAAAACTCATTTCTTTATTCATTAATTATATTTCTAACTATTTTAAACATTAAAAATACTTATTTTTTAATGCATTCAAAATTAAAATTATTAAAAAATTAATAATTTATTTTTTATTTATTTATTTTTGAAATGGTGCTAGATAGAGAAATAAAAAATAAAAGAGTGCTAGACATTTTTGGAATAAAGTTTATTTAACATTCTAATTGAGTTAATATATATTTAAAATAAATTTTATTTATGTATTTATAAGTATTGATATGTTGACAATTATGTAGTGATTATAATTTTATAAAATTAATATTTTATTGAAATGGAACAATTTTAAAATTGTATTGTTAAAATCATAATTATAAAGTAGTATTTTGTTTTTTACTTCATTATATATTTATACTAAAATGATATTTTTTTTTATATCAAATAGATAGAACTAGTGTCAAGTTGAGGTAACTCTATGAAGATATAATTATCCATATGATTTTATCTCTAAAATTTGGCCATGGAATTCATGTATTTTGTGTGACATTGACACCCCTATGCTACACCATACATGGTAGAGACAATTCCCTTGATGGATTTAGGTGTTGTTGAATATTAAAAGCTTGAAGAAAGCAAGGGATGAAAAAGAAAAGATGATTTTGATTACCAAGAATAGCATCTATAGATGAAAAATGAAACATGGATGGGGCTTAAGGGTCATTCTTTAACAAACATGCCACATAATCCCCATATCCATAAAAAGTTGAGATTTGAGAAGGAGGCTTCTTCTTTCTGTATCCCATGTTTTTCTTCCTGCACCCCACAATTTTAAATATTTCAAAATTAACCTTGACCTATAATTTGAAAAGGGGCACCATGCTGAACTTCCTTTATCACTGTTCATCTTCATCATTGAATATCAATCACTGGTGGAGGGTTTTTGTAGTTGTTCGAGGCAAGGTGGAGGAGTACGCTATGTTGTCGAAGTGTTGTTTGCATTGTAGAGTTAAGAGTTAAGTTTTTTTTAGGAACATGGTGGTTATGGAGATTTTGGAGTTATCGGATATCGAGATCTGCTAATATATTACGGATTCATGAATCTGGAATTGATTAAATTGTGTTTTTCAGAAGAGGGAGTGTTTCGAAAGCAAATTTTGCATAAATTGCTGAATCCAGAAGCCTAATTCTGTTACGGATTGGTAAATCCATAATGCTTTTTTTGAATTATGGATTTCTGAATCCGGAATGCATATTTCTGTTATGGATTGATAAATCCAAAATGCTTTTTTTGAATGATAGATTTCTGATTGTGGAATGTATATTGAGTTACAAATTGATGGATCCAAAAATTTTCCGGATGTCTAAATCCAAAAAAATTTCGGATTTCATAATCCGGAATGTAAAAAAATTTATCTGGGGGCTTGAATCAGCAAAGGAATCAAATTGTTGATGCAGTTGTCATTGCTAGGATTCTTGGGACTGCATAGGTTGTTCCTATATTGCAAGTCAATGTCATTTGGAGTGATGAAAGGTACATTTTATTATTGTCCATAGCCAGGTTTATCTTATTGATGAATTCAAAATTTTAAATATTGGACAAGATACCTAGTTATGTTTAGGCTTAAAAAATAATTTATTTTCTTATTCTGATCGGTTTGATTAACTAGAGTTAATTATATTTCTTTCCTCATTTGTGTTTGTTAGAAGATAGTGTGGTGAGACTTTGATGTTTTTTCCTTATTTGTGATGTTTTCCATTGGTTTGGTTGCAGTGAGTTTGGTGATATATTTGATTTGGAGCACTTCAAGAGAGTTCTTGCCAATGATGTGCGAGTGGTTTCAGCATTGCCATCAACGCACCTAATGACTAAACCAGTGGAGGGAAGTCCTCCCCTTCATCTCACTCTCAGTTGCATCCGTTCAAGATATCTCAGAAGAGTAAGGGCCTGTTTGGTTGGGTTCAGTCCAGAGTTATCAGGTGCTGTTTTCTTTTTTTTCTTGGAATTGCAACAATCACAAGTATTATTCATTATCTTATCAAATCATCACACTTATCAATTTCTAGTTTATCTTTTACTTCATCAAACCATCTTGGAATTTTTATATCACCTCAATACTGAGGTAATAATAATGATAATAATTTATTATCATGTTTTATATTTATTCATATTATTTCATAATTCTAATATTTAGTATTTCTAATTTTATAAAAGAGATATCAATTTCTATAATGTTTTAGTGGTTAAATATCCATTCACCTTTATCCAATAATTTTAATTAAAGAGCATGGTGCGTGAAGATATATGTGCACATCATTGTAACATTTTAATATAGTACTTTATTTGTTATTTTTAATTTTTATGTATTTTGATTCTATTTAATTATCATATTTCTAATTTTAAAATAACAAAATAAATCTTTTACAATTAGATAAATAATTTATTTTATTTTTAATTAATTAGCACTTATACATTTATTATGAAGTAGAAATAAAAAAAGTGGTATACTTTTTTTTAAGACTGGATTTACATTATAACAATACTATTATACACATTTAATATAGCAGCATTAATCATAACATTATATTAAAAAAGTAAAATTGAATTTTATTCATATTGTACTATTAAATATATTATTTTTTCAACAATAAAGGTATTGAACTGTTTCAGTAAAATAACATTTAATTATTGATTGATGAATCATAAAAAAATACGTCGAATTACAAAACATTTTTTACAAAACATTTTTTTATGACATAAACCGCAATTCTAATAAATATCAGTTTGAAACGTTCCTTCCTTCCACTCTCTTCATTTCCGATTTTTAAACCCTAACTCTCTGCATTTCCTCCAAAATTCTCTCTCACGTATCTCTCATATGTTATGCTTATGTTTCACATTTCTCTCATTTCTTCTTTTTCTTTTTTGAAGAACAGGTTATTCTTTATCATTTCTTTTCTACATTGCTTGTTTTTATTCTTTTTGCGGATTCTCTTAATTTGTTTGTTAAGTTTTTTCGCAACATAATTTAATTTTTTGGATTTTTTTTCATCAAAGTTCCTTAATTTTATCATTTATGTCGATTTTTTCATCTCTTTATCGGTTTGTTTCCTCCATTGTTCTTCATATTGTTGCTTCTGCGTTTGTTACGTTTTTCGTAACATAAAAATTATTTCTTTTTTGGTTTTTTTATAAAAAATTGATTGTTTTTTATATTTCTATTGATATATAAGTGAAATCTGAAAAATAAATAAAAATGAAATCATAAAATAATTATTTTATGTATATGACATTACATATCCAGAACAAATACCATAAATAAAGACATAATTAATAAACGATCGATTGATTGATGTGTTTTTATTGGATTGAAGAATGCAAGAATTATTAGTAAATTCTGCATGTGATTTTTTATGTGATGATGTGAGTTTTTACCTTTTCATGCATAAAGGTTGAATTGGTGTTTGAATTATTTTCGCATAAAAATTAAAAATATTTTTAGCACACAACTTACAAAGAAATCAAAGATCACATCACTCTTTAATTATTTTTTTTATATGAAATTTCTTATTTAAAAAAAATAGCTCAAACAAAATAATTACTTAAAATCCAAGTTGAGATGATATTCTTTTAATTGATTTTATTAATATTGATGGCAAAATTATAAGAAAATAAAAAAAAATAAAGAAGGTTAAAAGTAAATTAGATTTTAACTATAACTGGATTAGGTATATATTTTTTAGTTGTAATACATGAAAACTATTAATTTCTTATGCAAAAAAAATTATTCTCTTGAAAATATAATAAAGATATATAAATTTAGAAGTCAACTTCTTAGATTGTTTTTCCTACTGAATCTCTTTGGGGAAAAACACTTACTAACAAATGGATTTAAAGGTTTTCTTGTTTATATGTATAAATTTTTCGCCTACTAAAAATGTTTTCAACACTTAAAAATCTTTTCAACTTTTAAGTATAATTTTGAAAAGCTAATAATAGAAGTGATGAAAAATACATTAAATTTATATATTATTACTTATTAAAAAATTACCATTATTTTACAATAAAAATGAATTATTTTAATATCAAACACAAAATCGATTGAACTTAATACAACATATACCTATTCATATTAAAAGTTCTTTTTGTATAAATTAATTTTAGAATTTATAGTGTTAACTATTGGTGAGATGATAGAGTGTTTCGTTTAAAAATAAATAAACTAAAACTTGAGCATTAAGTGTAATAACAAAAATATAAAACCACGTTACGAATCAATTTGCTATATATAAAGAAGGTTGATTCCCATGTAAAAAACAGAACATAATAGAGTACTTATCTCTTAAAAGATCAATTTCAAGAATTCACAAAGCAACATCCCTCTTCTTCTTATTCTTGCGGTAGGAGATTCTCTGGAGAAAACATCCGTCAATGGCTTTTCCAATGCGAGAACTACTTTCTTTCTTATTGATAAGAGTTCAGAGGATGTGCAGTTTGTTTCCATTGTTATACGTTTGCACCTAAGTGAATCATACATGTTGAGTTGTTTATGCCATGATTTCTTTAATTAGTTATACCTTTCCGTTCATTTTTTGTTCATGTTCTATTTGGACAGGATTTCTATGCGAGAAAGATAATGGTGTTTTGGAGGTGAAAGTCAAAACAAGGAACGACTCTTGATAAACTAATTTCTTTGTTATTCTATTTTTCTACCCAAATCCAGGTGTTGATTGAATTGTTTGCATTAATCCCTTTTCAGAACACAGAGCAGGAATTGTATTTTGGAGGCTGGGTAAAATTGTTATTCTATTCCTCTACCCAATCCAGGTGTTGATTGAACTGTCTCCATTAATCCCTTTTCAGCTTATAACAACACGCGATGAACGATATGCAACTTGCTATCTTCTTTTGTGGGTTTAGGGTTCATTATATGGTAAGCTAGCAGTATCATATTTTCTTGTTTCCATATCAAGATTTGTTTTTCTACAGTTGTTTATGATTGGATTCAAATAATGCCCGGATCTCGTCGAGCTTTGGTGAGTGTCTCTATTTGTTTCTGAATTTAAGAATTCGTCTAATATTTTCTAAAATTCCACCTCTAGTATGAGTGCTTTCAGTTTTCTTGAATTTTTTCTCTTTATAGCTATAAGACATGTAATGGATGTGTGAGGACAATGTAGAAACATGGGCAGGATCATTTGAAACCATAGGTTTTGTTACCCTTACATTTTCTAATGTGTTCATTCGTGACTATCTATTTGAATGCATTCTTTTATTTGGTGATAGAGATCTATCAAAATAAAAAGATTGGTTGAGGATTAAAATCCATAAGTGTTTAGAATTTCCTCTATTTGATTTTTTCGGATTTGATCACGAAATATAAGGATTTCGTTGTCATTTGTTTCTCTGCAGTGGTGTTTGAAAAATAAATTTCCTCTATTTGATTTTTTCGGATTTGATCACGAAATATAAGGATTCCGTTGTCATTTGTTTCTTTGCAGTGGTGTTTGCAATATTTTTCATGCTACATCTAATCGATCGTGTTATGAGTGAATATCCCTTTGTTTTGGAATTTGTGTTATTGTCTGTATACGACCGTGTGAGGTAGAATGTAGACACTCTAACACGTGATTCAATGAAGCTTTATGTTTGAATTCATTTAATCGATCGTGTTATGAGTTAATATCCCTTTGTTTTGGAATTTGTGTTATTGTTTGTATACGACTGTGTGAGGTAGAATGTAGACACTCTAGCACGTGATTCAATGAAGCTTTATGTTTGAATTCATCTAATCGATCGTGTTATGAGTGAATATCCCTTTGTTTTGGAATTTGTGTTATTGTTTGTATACGACTGTGTAAGGTAGAATGTAGAAACTGTAGCACGTGATCCAATGAAGCTTTATTTTTGAATTTTATTGTGCATTTATTCGTGACTGGCTAAACTTGTTTGGATTTTGTTTTTTATTGGATTCTCGTGGCTAGCTTTTGGTAACCTGAATTCTTCTTTAGTGTAGTTATCATTTCCCTTGAATTCTTGATTGTTGTTTTGACAGGGTAGACTTTGGAAAAGTTAGGAAGTCCTTATGGGTTTTTTGGATTAGGTTGTCCAAGTACCAACCGTGTATGTACAAGTTTGAAATTATGTGATGTGCTTGTAAGATATTTTCTAGGGATCTGGAGGTCTACAATGATTAAAGAGGTCTCCGATATCGATCCTTCATTATTCTTTATCACAAGCATATGGGTTGAGTTGTGAACTTGTGGAATTGTTGCATGTAATTTCTGTGAGCCTATTATGAGTGACAGCAAATGTCTGGGCCTATTGTGAGTGACAGGAATGTCTCTTCCGTGGAAATTTTTTAAATCAGTTTAATAATGATTCTAAAATTATTTTAAATGCTTCATGTTTGTTTCAAAAATTTCCATTTGGATGCCAAATCCAAATCCAAATCCAAATCCAAATCCAAATCCATATTTTTGGATTTTAAGTCCCCGTTTAATTGGATATATATTAGATACATTTTTGGACTATCCAAAATAAATGTTGGGTTGGATTTTGACTTGGCTCGGACCGAGGTTAAGACAAGTTAATTCGAGCCCAAGCCGAGCAAAGTCCACCCAAGTCGACCCAGACTAAAGTAGAGCTAAGTCAACCCAAACCCATGTCGAGCTAAGTTGACCCAGGCCCATGTCAAGTTGAGTCGATCAGGGCCCATGTCAAGTTGAGTCGACCATGGCCCATGTAGACCATGTCGAGCATTGTTGGGTTAGGCCGATGTTGAGTCGATTCAATTCGGGCCAATTTCGAGTTGTGTCGATTCATGGTGATGTCGAGTCGAGTTGGTCCGAGTCGTTGTCGCGGAGAGTCAGCTCGACTAGATGTCAAGCCAAGTTGTCCCAGGCCGATGTCGAGTAGAGTCAGTCTAGGCCGATGTCGAGTAGAGTCAGTCTAGGCCGATGTCGAGTCAAGTTAGTCCAGAGGATGTAGAGCCGAGTCAGCCTAGGCCGACGTCGATCAAAGTCGATTCAGGCCCATGTCAAGCCGAGTTGAGTCGATGTCGAAGAGAGTCAATATGTCCCGACATCGAACCGAGTCAACCGCTAGGGATGGTCATGAATTGGATTTTTCAAAACCTAATCTAGATCCAATCCAAATCCAAATAAATGGATTGAATTTAAATTTTATATCCATTTTAACTAGATCAAATTTATTTAGATTTTTTTAAATCCATTTAAAGTGAATTAAATCTATATTAAATTCACTTTATTAATTAGATTAAATTCACTTTGTCAATTAAATTAAATCCATTTTGATATGGACACATTCTAACTTGGCTCGAACTGGACCTAAGCCGACTCAACCTTGACGCGGACCAACTCGACTCAACATTGTCTTAGGTCCGGACAACTCGATATCGGCCCGGGCCCGCTCTACTAGACATCGGCTCGGGCTCGTTCGACTCGACTCAGCTCGAGACCACTCGACTCAACATCGACATGGGACTGCTCGACTTGACATCGACCCGAACGATTCGACATCTGCCTAGGCCCGGATGATTCAACATCGATATGGGCCTGCTTGACTTGACCTCGTGCAGGGCCTGGTCAACAAAACATCGAAAGGGCCCACTCGACTCGACATCGACCCGGCCTGCTCTACTCAACATCGACCCAAGCTCGCTCTTCTCAACATTGGCCCAGACCCGCTCTACTGGATATCGGCCCAAGCCCACTGGACTCCACATCAGTCGGGCCCAGACAACTCAACATTGCTCGGGCCCACTCGGCTTGACCTCGTCCCAGGCTAGACACGACATCGACCCTGGACCAGACGACTCTACATTGGATGGGGCTCGGTCAACTCGACCTCGTGCAGGGCCTGGTCGACTTGAGGCCAATATCCAGCCGAGTTGGCCTAGGTCAATGTCTAATCGAGTCGGTCCAGGTCCATGTCAAGTTGAGGCTTTGGGTTTGATATCGAGTCGAGCGAGCCCGTACTATCAAGACGACTAGGCTAGGGTAATGTCGAGCTGAGCATGTTCGGGTTGATGTCAAGTCGAGCAGGCCAAGGTCGATATTGAGACAAGCCCAAGCCCAGACCAGACGACTCGACATCGGTCTCAGTCTGCTCGACTCGACATCGACACGGGCCCGAACGTCTCAACATCGACCTAGGCCTGGACAACTCGACATAAGCCCGAGCGCAGACTATTCAACATCGGTTTAGGCCCACTTGGCTCGACCTCGTGTCCGGCCCACTCAACACGACATCGCCCGGGACCAGTCGGTATGGGCCAAAGTCAAGCCATGTCGTTCCGGACCAAAGTCGAGTCAAGTCAACCCTAGGCTAAGTCAAGCTGAGTGGCAATATTGAGTCGACCCGAGGCCGATATCTAGTCGAGTTGGCCTAGGCCAATGTCTAATCGAGTCGGTCCAAGCCCATGTCAAGCTGAGTCTTTCGAGTTTGATATCGAGTCGAGCGGGCCTGTACTAACAAGACGACTAGGCTAGAGCAATGTCAAGCTGAGCATGTCCGGGTCGATGTCAAGCTGAGCAGGCCAAGGTCGATATTGAGACAAGCCCGAGCCCAGACCAGACGACTCGACATCGGTCTAGGTCTACTCGACTCGACATTGACACGGGCCCGAATGTTTCAACATTGACCTAGGCCCGGACGGCTCGACATAAGCCCGGGCCCACACTACTCAACATCGGTTTGGGCCCACTTGGCTCGACATCGCCCGGGTCCGATCGGTCAGGGCCTGCTCGACTCGACATCAATCCAGGCCAGCTCAGGTTGACCTCATTCCGGGGCCGCTCGACTCAACATCGGCCCAGGCCTGCTCGACTCGACATCGGCCCAGGCCTGCTCGACTCGACGTCGACCCGTGCCCGAATCGACATCATCCCGACCTGCTCAGGAGGACATCGGCCTGGTCCCGAACGACTCTACATCGGCCTGGGCGACTTAACATCGGCCCAGGCCCGCTCAGCTCGACATCGGTCCAGACTGCTCAGCTCGACATTGGTCCAGACTGCTCAGCTCGACATCGATCTAGGACTGGTCGGCTCGACATCGACTCGGGCCCACTTAGCTCAACATCAGCTCAGGCCCGCTCGCCTCGACATTGGCCCAGACCTACTTGGCTCGACACCGCCCTACCCCGATCGTTTGGATATCGACCCAGGCTCGCTTGACTCGTTATCGGACCCGAAAGACTCAGCTCGTCTAGACGTCTAAGCCAACTCGGCTCGATATCGGCCCTGGCCGACTCGGGTCGACTTAATATCGACCACTCAACTCGACTTGGCCCAGGGTTGACTCGGCTCAACGTTGGCCCAAAACGACTTGGCTCGACTTTGGCCCACTTTACTCAACTTGGGTCCGGATTGTCTTGGCTCAACCTGGATCGGGCCAAGTCAAAATCTAACCTAAAATGCAATTTGGATAATCCAAAAATGTATCCAATATATATAATCTTTATCCAATTAAATGGATTATGGATTTGAGATAAATCCATTTAAATGGATTATGGATTTGGATAATTATGGATTGGATTTTGTAATTTGAATTTTTTGCCCACCCTTACCAGACCATGTTGAGCCAAGTCGGTTTGGGCCAATGTCAAGCTGAGTCAGCCTAGGCCCATGTTAAGTCAAGTCAGCCCGGACCCATGTTGATGCAAGGCAACCCAAGACTATGTTGAGTCGAGTCGACCCAAGACCATGTCAACTTAAATCAAATTAGGTCCATGTCAAGCTAAGAAGGGTTGTGCCCATGTCAAGTTGAATGATCTCGAACCCATGTCGAGTTGAGTCACCGAGTCAAGGTTGAGTCAGTACCGAGCCCATGTAGATCCAAGTTGACTCATACTAAGGTTGAGTCCAGTAGGCCAAAGTCCATGTCGAACTGAGTCGACTAGGGTTCAAATTGAGATGGAATTAATCTAATTGATAAAGTGAATTTAATTTAGATTTAATCTATTTTCAATAAATTTTAAAAAATTCAAATTAATTTGATCTTGGATATGAATTTTAAATCCAATCCATTTCATTGGATCTAGATTGAATTTTGAAAAATCTAATTTATGACCACCCCTAAGAATATAGTTTAATTATTAAAAATTAAACAATCCTTAGCGAGACTATTCTCATTACTATGCCTAATCTTAAGATCTACCACTGCGAAATGGGCAAAGGGCAAGTAGTTCTCTCATTCCCCAACACAAAAATAAGATAATTTACATTTTTTTACAATATTAAGATTAAAACTATGCATATTACCCAAATTTCTAACCACTGGACCGACTCTAATAGTTTTCTCTATTCTATAAATATAAATTACGAGCTTTAAAACAACAGACACAGAAAATAATAATAATAATAATAATAATAATGATAATAATAATAATGATAATAATAATAGAGCAGAACTAATCGCAGAAACAACGAAGCTTTCTGCAGCAAATCCCATCAAAATATATGTTAAGAAAATCTAAGAAGTCATCAATAGAGCTCCTAACAAGAGCCAGATCCAATGGTCAATAACTAAACATAATCAGCAGGAAAAATATCAGGCCGTCACTTTAACTAAGACAAATAGCGGCTTGTCTCCCAGCCTGTCCCGCCCCTGAAATAAGGCAGAAGGAAAAATAGTTTATAGCAATCAATTTTCTGTCGCAACACCATAGATTTGGTATTCAAAATAGTCAGTGTAATTTAAAGCACCAGGGAGAATACACTATTTCGAATGTCATATATCTCGCACAATAGCCAGACCAAAAGAATCCGTAAGTTACGGCCTTTCTTTCTAAATAAAAAGTAGAAAACACCTAAATAAACACTGCACGACCAGAAGCTCTAGATAAATCATGTACAACAATAAATAGAGAGGAATTCAAGTGCTGACATAACTTCAATGACCCTCCTCCAGGACGATTTGCAGTAATATTGTTTTTAAATCAAACATATTAAATCAAGGCAGGATCACTAACGATGACCTACAAAGTCCACATAATTTCTGCATTTATTGCCTCTTTTCACTCCAGAATCAAGGAATGCAAGGGATTCTTGGGCAGGCGCCACATACTGCATATAGGATTTAATTTTCAGGTATGAGACTTGGGTTCTCCACCTATTGTATAGTTGAAAAAGTGACTTAGAGAACACTTATTGTGACCAACTTGCTTAAGAAAATCTTTCATGTTGAAGGACAGGACACAACTAAAGGTTGAGTTAACCTATTATTAAGAAATATGTGTGCTTTGTTTTCTACTTTGCTCTTCACGTTTCTCACGACGCTACTCCACTTTATCTAAATGTGTTGTTGCAACCTATTATGCGTTTCTTGTTGTCTTAGTTGCTCTGGTAGCAAAATGATATACTCAAATTTATGATTTGGATTATGGTGATAATTTCTCCCTTGTTACCAAGATGATTTTTATTCTTATTTATGGCTGACATGACATGAGGCAATATACCTAGTACTAGCTAGCTAGATATTAGATATTCCTTGCACGAAATTTTTGAGGAAATCTTCATGGAACAACCATCTAACTCTGTTGCTTAGAGGGAGTCTAATCTTGTTTGCAAGCTACTGAGGTCTTAGTATGATTTAAAATAATCACCTTGAGGTTGGTTTGGTAAATTTAGTAGCCCCATCCAACCATTTGGTATGGTTAGTTATAACATAGATAAGGTATGGTGATGTAAATAATATTATGTTTGCAACGGATGATCAAGACAACATCAGGGAGTTGACAAAATACTAGTTCAGAATTCAAAGATTTTCAAACAATATCTTGGTCGATTGTGGTACTTCTTTGGACTTAAATATCTCTCAATCAAAGATGGAAACACTATTGATATTTTGGAAGAAACGGGAATTCTTGATTGTAAGCTTGTTGATATTCCTATGCACCCAAATGTGAAGTTTCAACCAAATCAGGGGGAGTCCTATAATGATCTAGGCAAATATATATTAGTTGGGAAATTAAATTAACTGAAAAAGATTACCAAACATTTCCTTTGCTATTACTGTTGGCAGTCACTTTCTCAATTCACCACGTCGTAGACACTGGAATGTAGTTGTTCAGATCCTTGGGTGCATAAAAGGATTACCTGGCCAAGGGCTCGTTGATATGGACAAGAGTAATGCTAACATCATGGTACATACAAATGAATATTGGGAAGATCCAGAATAGGCTACTATGTCCTCGTTGCTGAAAACTTTAACTTGAGGAAAAGTAAAAGGTAGATTTAGCTGCAAGATAAAGTCCAAGTATTGGGCAATAGCTAATAGAACTTTTGAACCCTTATGGTCAAAGCATTTGCTTCAAAATTTGAAGCTTTGTAAGATATACCCCATGGCCCTTGTTATATAACCAATGAACTAATAGAAGACTAAACATATAGAAGTTTCGTGGGCTCTAAGGAACAACCTACTAGTTCTTACTATCCTAGAATAGTTTCTGTATGTAACAAGTTGGATGCAGCATACTTGTATGCCCCAAGTCGCTTTAATTACAGTCACTAGCCTGCCCCAGTTGTGACTTCTTTGGATGTTGCTTAAAATTGCAATCTCAAGAGTTGGTTTAGTCTCACATTTACTAGTAATATTGTCAAATTAAAATATATAAGTAGAAAACAGTCCCCGCTTTAAAAGATAGCTGTGGAGTTGACTTAGACTTAAACTCAAATATTAAGATAACATCAGATACTATCCTATATCCAATGTTGGGTCACTTGTATATCTACCATGTTCTGGGTTGGAAGTCCTAGGCATAAAGGACTGTGTTAGAAAATCATCTTAGTTGTGATCACCCCTAGCCCACTCAAGTTCCGGTCTCTTTGGGGTTGCCTGGCAATATTAAGGGTGGTGGTTTAGTCTTGCATCAATTAGTGATATAACCAAATTAAAATATATAAGTGAAAGGTAATCTCACCTTATAAACAAATTTTGTAGAAGTTAGTAAGAGTCAAACCCAAATGTTAAGAAAGGAGACACAATTATTGTTAATGAGACAAATGATTTGATCCCAGATTCTAGGATCAGTTAGGATTAAGAATTTTCTTTGTTCATGCTTTATTGTATAAACACCTATATTTTTAAAACCATACCAGTCATTGAATCATTTAAGGCACTAGTTCAAGGCTCAATTGTTCAATCGTGGTCAAACCAGTATTAATAAATATAATAACTAAATAATATAAATAAAAATATTTAAAAAATGTAATATCATAATTCTATAATGCTAAAAACTAAAATAAAACATGAATTTATAATAATATTTTAGCATTTAAATACATGTAAAAAATAAAATAAAAAATCATGTTATCATACTTCAATTAAAATTTCAAATGACATTTATCAATATTTATTAATAACAATAAATTTATATGCAGAATAAAAAGAAAATGACAAATATTTTAGATTTATTAAGAAAAACATTATCACGTTGGACCTAGTAATTATTTGACAGGTCCTATTACCTAGTACTTAAATCTGAAAATGTAAAATCAAGTCATTCTCCATTTGGTCAGGGCGCAAATTACTTTGCACACGGTGCCTATACAATAATTTTTTAGATTAATGTCTCTCAACACAACTTTCAAAGATATAATTCAACTTTACCATCATTCTTTAGTTCTGCTAATGTCAATTGAGATCCTAAAATGCAAAGTGTAACAAGATAATAGCCATCCTGATTCCAGTGTTTGTTTATTTAATTAATTTTTAAAGTTGACATGTTCCATATATTTAAGAAATAAATCAAGCCAACAATTAGACAAGGTGAGGATAAATATAGGTTAGGGTTGTACCTTCAACTCTGGTAATTCAATCAGACAAGCACACTCCACAACATCAACCCCAACACGTTCTGCAATAAAGGGAGTAACAAACAGAACAACTAAGAATGTATTGAAATGCTTATGTTAAGCATTAAATAGTATAAAATACACTTCCAAGTTAAACAGTCACTTCACTTGAAAACACCATTTTTAAAATGGTGGTATTAGGTTCATTACCCAGAAACAAGCTTTTCTCTTCTCATTAAAAGCACATGTGTTAGGTTACACATAGAAGAGGAGTTAGTTAGAATTAGAATAGTCATGAATTAGTTATTTGTTTTGCTAGTTAGATATAAATAAGAAAGAAGGAGAGGGGAGGGACTGTGTGTAATATTTTTGTAAATTGAGCTTTAGCTCTTTGTGAAGGGGAAGAGCCGAAGGAGAGAGTGCTCTCCTATTTCTTGTTCTTTTCTTTCTATCCAATAAAAACCTTTCTTTTCTTCTCTTTATAATTCTTGGATCCTAACAACATGATACATGCATTATTTGTCTGAATGTATAAATAAACAGAAAGAAGAAAACCATGAATGCTGAAACACTGATAGGATGATCTCTTCTGTGGTTCAATGGGTCCGAAGTCCATGTTTGGTCATTGGCACAATTCTAAAGACATTTTTAATCCTTAAACAAAAAACACAAGGTCTTTTTAACAGGCGCATCATATGAACCAGACAAGAGTAACTAGGTTGGGACTCGGGATCCATGAGAGCTTTAAGAAGGCAGAAAATCAACTTTCACTCATAATAGGTTTTCCTGGCCTAGCTCATAAAGCATTAATATTGATAAGTTTACCTAGTAGCTTAATTGCAGCATCTAACGTTCCCCCAGTGGCAATAAGATCATCTATGACTAAGGCCCGTTCTCCCGGTTGTACAGCCCCTACATGCATCTCGATTTTGTCTGTTCCATACTCCAAAGAGTACTCTTCTGAGATAACCTCCCCTGTAAGTATAATCAAAACACGACCATTCAAAAAACTAAAAAAAATAAGCACAGTGAACAAGTGCAAAAGTTAGAATTGAGGACCATACACAATACAGAGATTCAAAGACCTCAAACCACAATTATCTGCTAAGTAGGAACTTATGGCAACATTATATGTAATTATTTGAAAAGAAAGGTACAAAAATAATGCCTGGCAATTTATTGGGTTTCCTCATGGGGACAAATTTTGCTCCAATAGCTAATGCAATGGGTGGACCAAATATAAAGCCTCTTGCTTCAACACCTGCATTGGGACATAAATACAGCTATCAGAAAAAATTAGTCACTTATTTGAGCATAAGTAAAAGAAATTGAAAAATCCAGATTTCTAGCAACACAGTTGCTAATTGGTATCTGAGTTTGCGTCCACTATCTTCTGAAGTTGGAATAAAACAAAAATCCCACTTTGGCAATTCGTATGGAAATCAATGAATTAATGGAAGTTAGTCGTTCAAGAGATCATTCCAGTAAATATTATCAACAAGGTATTTGAAAGACATAAAAACAAATATACAAATTGACTTATGCCCACAGGCAAGGAAGCGATGCTGCCGCCCATCACAAATTGCAGACTAGAACTGAAAAAATAAATTCTTGCAATATCAAAAGCTGGAGAACATAACAGCAAGCCTCTAATTTCCCTAGTATTAAACTCATAGATTAGGATTAACTCAGGTTAATAAAGAATATCACAATATCATGTTAAGAGAAAGAAAGGTCTAGAGCTAAAACAGGCCACACACGTGGGACACAAGGCCCTATATCTCCTTGGCCTCAATTTGGAGTCACAGTTCCAGTACACACACCAAAAAACTGTCCACGTTGCTTAGAAATGAAGCAAATGGTAATTTCTGAACATCTTTGTTCTTCAACCATCTTTAAAGACAAAATGCATTGACCCTCACAATGTAAGTGGCCTTTAGGAAAATAGAAAGAGTTTCCATTACGTAACATGACATAATCACGTTCTTTAATAACACGAAAAGATCCTGACCCTTTAACCCACTATCACACCCTCCCTCAACCCAAATTTGCGATAAATAAGTTGGCTGCAAGAGAGAAAAGGACATGGCAGATGAAAGATCACGAGTTGATTCAGATACACCGTAAGGTGGTTTTTACAGAAATCTCCCCTGACCCCGGGTTGAGGAGTTAGGACAAAATTAGAAGGAGAATCAGAGTGAGAAAGGGGTAAAGAAAATAATTTGAAAGCAAGAAAAGAGGAAATGAGGAGTGATGAGTACCTGCAACAACATTGATATTTTGATCTCTGTACCTCTCAACAAAAAGGTCGATGGTGTCTTTGAAAGCCTTGGGATCAAGAAGCAGCGTGGTTATGTCCTGAAACAAAATTCCTGAGAGAGACAAGAAATGCAACGTAAAGTAAATGATTAAAGAAAAAGGGGAGGAGGCAGTTGGATGAGAGAGGGAGACCTGGCTTGGGAAAGTCAGGGATCACTCGGATTGCAGAGGAGATTCTCTCTAAGCGCGGGTCTTGTTGATCTTGAGCGTCCTTCAGAGCCATTCTGGTCACTCGTCTCCCTGCCCAACCAAACAAAGACAAATGAATGTTTTATTGTGTGCTGGAAGAAAGACAAAAACAAGCAATTTGAGAAAGAGAGAGAGAAGGGAATTGGTTGAAAGTTACGTACCGGAAGGAGTGGAGCGGCGGCTGAGGGTGGGTGAAAAATTGGAAGAAGGGAGTGAAAGAGGAAGAGGGAGGAGCGGAGGGAATCTGGAAGAAGGGAAAGAGGGGAGAGCGGCAGTGACGGCTGACCCAAACGACCACGAAATGGAGCAACACACAACCCGCATTCTTCTTGCCTCCTCACTTGTCACTTTTCCATTTTCACAAAATTAAAAATAACCACAAAAAATAATTAAAATAAAACATCTCTTTCTTCTAAGTGCCAACTGGGAATTTCAGAATACCACTCTACACTCCCATCTCTTAAATTCTGCTTTATTGGAACGCGGGTCAATTGCCCAATAATTATCACCCAAAATAAATAAAAATAACCAATAATAATAATAATGAAGAAATTAAAATGGTGGGCGAAATATTAAATTTAATCGTTGCGTTTTTAATTAATAAAAGAGTGTCATTGTAGATAATTTCATATAGTGTCTTAGATTGTATAGTCTAATTCACCAAAAGGTCAACACAATTAGAGTATTATAGAGTTGCTAAATTAAGGTTTTTTTCAATAAATTCAATTACAATCATAATTAAACAAAATTTATATATAGTTTGCAAATAAAGTGTTAATTAGAAACAACGATAAATAAATAATGTTTTTTTAGCAATCAGAAGGGATAAAAATAAAATAATTAAAAAACATGTTTACTCATATTTTTTAAAAATTAAATTATTCATCGATTATAATATATGATTATTATTTATCTAATTTTCAAATAAACATCAATAAAATCAAATTTAACTAAATAAACATCAATCATATTCAATAAAAATTTATTAATAAAACAAACATTCAATAACTCTTTTCTACATCACTCGTCTCTAAATTTATGATTTTTTTTTAGATTTTACTCTTTCATCCTTTTCTTATATTTTGTTTTCAAAATTTTGTTTTTTTTATCATATTTTTGTATAATTTTTTTCTGAGATTTATATTTTATTCTCCATTTTTTTTCTTCTAATCTTTAGTGCATTTTTTTCAAATAATCTAATTCAACTTTAACTAGACTCACATGTTACTGCAGTAGACTCTTTTATAAGATATTTTGTTACAACAAGAATTAGACCTACGATATATTGTATTGAAATTATAACATTAATCAATAATAACAATTAAAATTTAAATGAAATCAATTAGATAAATTTCAAGATCGTTATAGTAAAAAAAAAAATTAAATATTTTAACTGAGTAAAAATGTGTTCATTATGTAAAAAATAATCACTTTATTTCAAATTTTAAAAAATAATATCTTGAAATTTTTATGTTTTTCCTCCAATAAATTTGGTTGATGTTGCATCTGTAATGCAAATGAAATATATATATATAACTTTAATTAATTTTAATTCACTTTATCAAGAGCAGGTCACAAGATATATAGTCTACTCCACTAATGAGTGATGAACTAAAAAGTTGTTTATTTGAACACACAAAATAAAAAATAAACACAACACTCCTACTTATATTCCATGTGTTAAAAAAAGGATTAGGTTGACTTTTTTATTGCTGGTTCGACTTTGCTACAAGTTATGATTTATCTTTGGCAAGTCGATCAATTCGATTGCAAAAAATAAATGAACATGTAGAGAGATTAAAATAATTAAATATTTATTTTATGAATGAATTAAAATTGGCAATTTTAATTAAATAACGTAAAATATAATGATAACTCAATCTAAATTAGATTTGGATGACAAAAATCTGGAATTATATTTGGAAAAGATATAAAGATTACAAAATAAAACATTAATTTATTTGGATTAAAATAAAGAAAAAAACTAAGAAAAACAAATCATGACGTGTTACAATATTACAATCTCTCTAAATCTGAAGGAAAGGAAATTTCATGTCTCTATCAACACACTCAAAAATATATCTCCAGAACAAACATCATTCTTGAGTTGTGATAATATTAACAACATCCAACGAGCTAAATTGCACACTCACTTAAAAATATCCTTCAAGAGATGAAAGAGAGAGAGTTTTTAAAAAAAATTACAAAGACTTTTTTCTTTTATTAGAAAAAAATTGTATTAAATGAAATACTTTATTATTTTAACCATTTAAAAAAAATATTAAATAAAACTTTTTTTTAAAAATTAAAATAATTAGTTACTATATTAATTAAGTTATAAACTATTTTATAAATTAAAAAATTACTGATATTTAAAATAATTTATATTATTAATAAATATTTATATAGTAGTTTTTAAATTGATATCTAATTATACCAATATTTTTTAACTACTAATTATTTGTATTCTAAATTAGCCTTTATTAGTCTTTCAAAAACTAATTTATAATAACTAAAATCTTAATAGCTAATTTAGATACAAATTTAAAAAATATTTTATATTTTTTTATTAATAAAAAAATCTTTTTAAATATTAATGATTTTTATTTTTTAAAATAATATATAATTTAGTTAATATAATAAATAATTATTTTTTACGTATAAAATTGATTACTATTTAATAATTTTTTCTACAACTATATAAAAAAAAATCTTTTACATATACTTCATAGGAATCTAACATATGAGTAAGATCAAAATACTAATGTAACTACTTAATCCACAAGACAAAGATAAAGTGAAAAATGTTTAAGGAAATAAGAGTTTATCAATCGTTTATATAAATCATAAACACAACAAAAAGAACAAATACATCATGTTTAATATAACTAATTCAGCATCTAATAACTCTTAAATAAACTCGAAAAATTTCAAAACTTTAGACCAAAATTTGTACTAAAAAAGACCTTGTTAACCCTTTCCAATTAGCAACCTAATAAATATATGTTGTTAATTAAAAATAATAAAATATTAAAGAATATGATACGAATAGTCTAAACATAGAATTCACCATGGCAATTGGATGATGGTAATAATGCAACCGAAATATCATTATCAATAATGAATTAAAAGACAATTTAAAATTATAATATACCCCTTTAAAAAGACGCAAAAATCTTACAAAGGTTTAATGTGATTTTTCTTAAAATAAATATAGAGAAATAAAACTTGGTATTAATCAGAATTAATTTATTACAGTACTCTCTGTGCGTAGGGAAGTAAAAAAAAACGCGAACAGCACGTACAAATTATAGATTACTCCGATGTTAGTGTTTGCTTTCTTGGTACAATGAATATGAATCGTTTTTGGGTGAACCAACGTTGTTTGTTGTTGAGAATGGTAGGGCAAATCTAGAAACCGCGGAAAAATGGTTTGACTGTGCACGTGTGAATTTGGATGCTTCGCGTAGCTTTTTTCCAACTTCTCATTCCAACAGTTTTTAGACTTAAAAAAGCAGTAGTTGTTGTTCCTTGTTACCCAATCACTCTTCTGTTCCCACTATTCCACTAACTCCCACGCACTTCAAAACTCTCATCCAAACAAAATTCAACTTCTTCTAATTGGCTTCTAGTTTACAATGAATTATATCATCACATTTATAATAATTTAAATTTAATTTTAATTCAATTTTATAAAATTCACTCATAATATAATATTTATATTTATTTATATATTATAAAATATTTTAATATTTAATCAATATAAATCTAATAACTTTTCGTTATAATATGTTTAAATAACTCTTATACAATATTAAAAACCAAACTTTAAATTTAATTCAATAATATAATATTTACAAACATTTATATATTATCTAATCTCTAGTGGATTTACTATCTCTAACCAGAATTTCATTCAAATTTAATTTTATATTCAATATAATTGTTATTATGTGGATAATTAATATATACTCCTTTCTCTATTTCCTTGATTTTCATCTTCTTCCATCTTCTCAATTTCTACAAACTTATATTTAACATCATTTTGAACATATATACATCTACTGTGTTTTCAGTCTCCTTTTAATGAGAAAGCTACAATTTTAGTGTCATTATTTCTCTTAAATAATATTAATACAATTATACTAATTTAAATTTTCTATTAATATAATAATTATTTTGACCAGTCACCTATATTTTTTCTATGAAAATATCTATATTTTCTTAAATACTTAATATTTAAAAAATATATATACTCTTTTATTTTTTTTTAACGAAAAACTCACTTTAAAATAAATAAACAATAATAATGACCTGTATATTTATATAAATTTAATTCAATATTTTAAAAAGTACGAGTCTTTACCCCCCACACATAATTTTATGGCACGTTGGGTTACATAAAAAAAATCAGATAAAATAATATAAATGAGAAAACCTTGTGTTACATTTGAAATTGATATGGATTTTTACTTTTACATAAAATGGACGATTAACCTAACACAATCATGCTTTATAACATTATTCTGGCCATGGTAACTTTTTTTTTATTCGGGGACAATTCATTTTGTAAAGCCGGTTTTATAGTTTAAAGTTAGGAATTGTTAGGTGTCAGTTTTTTTTTTAATTATAAATAAATTATAAAATATGGATAAGCTGAAGAAGTTATTGTGTTTTTTAAAGCTTCACTTTGTGAAGTTAATTTTGTTGATACTAAAAAGGTGTTGTATTATGATTTTGAATTTAAAAAAAAAAATTGAAATAGTAATATAAAGTCCAATTTATCAATACTTTGTAATTTATTTAAAAATGTTACTTTTTTTTAAAAAGTCTTGGAATGTGAAAAAGGCTTTAAAGTGTTCAGCTAATGAAGCACCGAGTAAAGTTAGCTGAACAACGTTTGAATTGTGTAGATGGAAATGGAGGAATCGGGATTCGGTTTGGACAGAAGAATAGCCACAAATCCTATGCTTCATTCTTGTTAAAAAAAGGAAATCGCAATTGCCAAAGAATAATGCATATATTCTTGAACCTTCTTCTGCACCAAAACGTGCTCCACTTGTCCCAATACATAAAAAACTAGAACAGATAATAGTGGTGAAATCCCACACCAAGTCTACTACTCCACACACTCAACACTTCCTCACACATTCAATGCAATTTTGCAATGGAATCTGCATTACATAAACCACACACACTGAAATCTGAATGATGCATGAATGACTCACTTTCTACTCGGCTATTGAATATGAAGTCGCACCCTGTGATTTGACTCGGAAAAGTCATTGGTGGCTAGCTACTTACACTTGCCTACCGGCTGCTGTGGACCAAACTATTTAATTTAAGCCACATTCCCTTCACTTGAAAATTTTGAGTTTTTTTATACTTTTTGTGGATGTTGACTTTTGAAACTTGAACTTGTCTTCTAATGAGTTCACTTGCACTTAAAAAAAAAACTCGCAGTTAGTACTAACAATTTATTTGACCGACTTAGATAGGTCCAGTGGCCACCAAGAAAAGTATTTGGGTAACTGAAGTAAAACACGTGCTCTACTGAATTATAATATAGTAGTAACTATTTGAGAGTTGGGGAGTTCCTTGCGCCTACTTTTCCCAGCACTTGTCACGCAACTTCCCCCAAATCCTCACCTCCTTATAAATCCCCCACACCCCCAATTCTCCACTCCAACACTTCACCTCCTAACTCAGAATCAACCAGAGCCACAACAACTTCTCTTTCTCCCTCACACAACACCACGCGTCAAATTCAAATGGCTCTCGAAGCTCTTCAATCACCCACCACCGCCAACCCATCGTTTAGTCCCTTTGAAGAAGCCAATCTCAGTTACTTAGACACACCTTGGGCCAAGCGAAAGCGTTCTAAGCGTGCCCGCATGGACCAACAACTGCAACTGCAACACCCTTCCTGCACCGAGGAGGAGTATCTGGCTCTCTGTCTCATCATGCTCGCTCGCGGCGGCTCTCACGCTGCCCCCGCCATCCCCACCACCTCCAAGCCTGCTCTCTCAGACAACAACTCGGCGCCGCTCTCCGCCGCGAAACTCACCTACAAATGCTCCGTCTGCAACAAGGCCTTCTCCTCTTACCAAGCCCTCGGCGGACACAAGGCCAGCCACCGGAAATTAGCTGGCGCCGCCGAAGATCAGCCTGCCTCCTCCAGCGTGACCACCACTTCTGCCTCCAACGGCGGAGGTAGAACCCACGAGTGCTCCATATGCCACAAAACGTTCCCGACAGGACAGGCCTTGGGAGGACACAAACGTTGTCACTACGAAGGCGGCGGCGGTAACAGCGCCGTAACCGCCTCCGAAGGTGTGGGGTCCACTCACACTGGAAGCCACCGCGATTTCGATCTCAACCTCCCGGCTTTTCCGGACTTTCCAACGAGGTTCTTCGCGGATGAAGAGGTTTCCAGCCCCCATCCTTCCAAGAAGCCGCGTCTCCATCTGACTATACCCAAGATTGAAATCCCTCAGCACTAATCCATTTACCCAAAAATATTCAGTCTTTTACTGTTTTTTCCTAAGTTATTTGTTATTTATTTGATCTTGTACATATACAGTACTTGGACCTTATTTTCTAGCTTTAAAATTTAGATTGTACTTCTACAGTGGTAATTCAATTCAATTCATTATTTTTTATCAGATCCTACGTATTACTTTGTAATAGATGATTGATTATTGATCTGGAACACGCCGAGGAACCGCGTGAACGGTGCGGCAAATTTGTCGAGGTCACTTGCGCGTGTTTCTTTCGGTTTTTGTGTGTGTAACTGTTTTTACTGTTGGTGTGGACCACGAATATAAATTCCTTGTTATTTTCTTTTACGAAAATAAACTTTATTTTAATTTTTAATGTGGACGGTTAAGAATGGGAGTTAACAGTGATATAAGGAGCAACTTGGTGGGATGAACAGAGGGGATAAGAACAAGGGTTTGGGTTTGGTCTTTTAAATGCTGTGATGATGACGACACGTGGGTTACTTATCCTTACGTTGTAATAATTGGTTTATAGGATTAGCGGTTTGAATTAGCAGCATTCTACCATCGTGTTGTGACACGTTATTGAATGTTCCTACCTACCATCGCTGAAGACCAAAATTGGTCTGATACGTTTCACACTGCAAATAAGAGCTGAAGCTTCCCAATCCATGCGTAAGAGGTGCCGTCACACGCGGCGGCATCTGAAACTTAGAATTAGTAAAAGAAAAGGTGTTTTAGTTGGCAAGGAGGTGCCCAATTTGATGCCAAACTCTGCACTGTGGAAGATTCGCGTTAAATGATGAACACATTCATTCTTGGGTTTCAAGTTTCAACTCTATCTATCTATGCGCGTTTCAACTAATTAGTGGGAAAAGGTCCACCAACAGAACCATTAAAAGTGTTCACACTATACTTTGCAGCTTTTCCACATTACCAACCTTTTTTCACTCCTCATTCTGTTATTCTTTTCTTCTTCAAGCCACTGTTGTGTTATTCTACACTCCTGTAACTAGTAAAATTTATATTCTTCTTAATCAATTCGGTATTTGAGCAGCAGTCAATTTTCTTAACACAGTATAGCACATCATTAAATGATTGTGGTTTTTTTTATCCCATTATTAAAAAAATTACAGAATCATAAGTATAATTATTGCTATTAAATTTTATTTTTTTAAAAAAAATTATATAGAGCAGATTAGGTATTCAATCAAGGCTCGCGTCCCAAATGTCTATATATTTATATACGATTCTGACTTGTTAATGAATGATTATTAACAAGTATCAAATTTAAAAGTCTGGTCTATGTTGTATAGTTGTCGAGTTATAATTGACCACTCATTTGAAAATATTTGATAATGTTATATAGTATTACATGTGGCCATTGTTTTTTATTTTTTATTCTTAAACATGGGTTTTAATTTAAAGAATTAAAATAATAATTTTAAAATTTAAGAGACTAATGTATCTCAAGTTTCAAACATAAAAAATTTATGTGTGTAACACATTTTTTTTATTGCATTGTATTGAATGATAGTGAAATTGTGTTAAATTTAACGTTGATTATAATTATTTTTTTTCTTTAAATAGAGTTTGATTGAGTGGAAATTATTCAAATAAGGCTTGCATTCACAATGTGCATAGATATTTTATATATGGCTCTGACTTCTTGATGAAAGATGATTGAAGGGTACCAAATTCAAAATCTTGGTCTATATTGTTCGATATTATAGTTAACTAATTATGATTCACAACTAAGTTGAAGATATTCGACAATTTTATTCGCTAACTTATTTTAGAAAAATACATCATTCTTATCGACAACTTCATATTTTTAACTCTAAATCTTTTCTTCCTTTTTCGATTGAAATAATACTAAATCAACTATGTAATTTGATTTAGCAGCCAACTTGCAATTGGATTGGTTTTAAGAGAAAAGAAAAGTCAACTCATTTCTTGTATATTTTTGCGGTGTGATGAGTCAGGTTCAATCACTTAGAGTCTTGCAAACAATATTAATCAATAATAAATATTTAATATAGTAATTTCGTTATTTTCTTCACATAAATATTAAAAGTTGGTTTTGAATGGTAGATTAACATTTAAAATGAAAACAATATCACGTGTAGAAGGGTGAGTGATAAAAAGAAGGACACATGATTTGAAAAAGATAAAAAAACATTAACTAAAAATCTCTGTATTTTTTCCTAAAGTTGAATGTTTTAATTGAAATCTAACCGTTATCAATTTAAAATCAAACCCGATTAAAAAAAACATATTGGGAAATTAAAAAAATAAAAATAAAATAAAAAATATATATATATATATATATATATATATTCCTGTTAAGGAGATTGATTAAGAGAATTGTTGACTGACTTCGTGTCTCTCCTTCTTATCGGGCATTCTACTAGAACTTCAATTTGCTCCTTCTCGTCTCAGTGGTACCTGCAGAAGGTACTCCAACACGCTCAAGTTAGTAAAAGGAGTGTTCGACACTTAAAAATGTACCGTAATCAATGACATATCTTATTATTAAAATATGTGCTATTTATATTATTTTAATTAACTTATCTTTGGGTCAAATTAATGAAACGGACATACTGGATTTGATAACTTTGATTATGAAGAACGGTACTGACCAGTACAACATATATTATTTTTAAAACGTTGGAACATTATATATGTATTATTTTAATATGAAAATGTGTATATACCTATAATTTTGAAAGTGGGTTGAACGTCCAATTGGTGGGTTGGAGAAAATCTGAAGCCGATCGAATTTGTGTGCATGGTTGTTGTTTATGCAAAGGGAGATTGCCTAACTTTTGAACCGCCATGAACTTTCCAGAATCTTTGTGCTCATGTCCAGGTTCTCCGAATCTTCTTCTTCCCACCAATTTCCCACTTCCCAAAGGCGGCGCCCTTAGACACAAGTAACAGGTACTATATTCTTTTAAAAACTTAAGTGCTACATTAAATGTACTTCTTTACACCCACCATTTTTTTATTATAAATTTTGATGTTCGTACATATTTTTCACACAGATGAAAATACCTAATACTTTGTTTTAACTAGATAAGTTTAGAATCTTGAGTTTCAACATACAGCATTGGAAATTCAGAAAACCCTTCTGGTATATGTTGACGTGTTGCATAATTGCATCATATCATACGACCAGCATCATTTCCTGTCTTCTTCTGGAACCAACAAAATGGAATCGATTCAATGAGACTGTTAATTTCTTAATGTGTAATTCCTCCACAACCACCTGCTTTTTTATTTTAGCATTATACATATTACCATTGATTAATTTATCAGAACCAGAGCAAATCGATATATATATGGTGAGGTCAAGGGTAAAATAATTAAGAAAATCTAGGATTTAAACTGAAAATCACACTCTTTTTCATAATTAAGAATATATGCAATATGTTTCTTTATAGAATCTAGGTTAAACTGAAAATTTAAATCAAACTTGTTATTTGGATGAACATGTGCATAATAGTTTGTCATTGACCTCATTTCGCTAATAAATGATGAAATTAGTGAAGTTATCAATCACCGAATATTACACGTAAAAAGTAAAGATGACAATGTGGTGCATCAATTGTCTGTAAAAAAGTGATATAAGATTACATGTTAATTGTAGTTCATTACAAGGTAAAAGGCAAAAGAAAGAAAATTGTAATTTTTTTTATTCCAAATCATATTTTCTCCTCTTTCACACTCCATTTTTTTTTAAAAAAAGGAACCTTCTATCATATAAGACCCACACATCCCATTTATATATATAGTTCACCTCAGCTAAACTTCCATCTTCTTCTAAAGTCTTTCATTTTCTTTCATCTTTAAACCATCTCCATACAACCACACAAACCATAATTTTTGACATCATTTTTCTGCTGTTGACTATTATCTCGGTATTTGCACAAAGATTATAATTTAAAACCGGACTTTAATTTGATTAATTATTTAATTCCTATACTTATCCTAAATTTTCTCTCTTTACAGGATACGTAAAAAGTGTAAATTTATTCAAACCAAAAGAGATATTCATAGAAAATTCTTATCGGAGAAGAATCTAAACTAAATTATATGATATAATTTTTCAAGCAAATTTCATTTTCTTTTTACTTTGATAAATTTTAAAAGGTTTATTATTAGTGATCATTGCCATTATATGCTATCAATTGCTATAATAAGAATATTATTAATAGATTAGTTATTAGTTGTATTGCATACTGTATATTTGATCATGGGCAGGATGAATGAAAAAAAAAAAAAAAATACGTTTTTCCTAACTTTAAGGTTGTTTTCACAAAATTTGAATACTGCATAGTGCAAAGGAGTTTTATTTTACACAGGACCCACCAGATTTGTTTTTGGAGGAGAATAGATGGAAATAAAGCCCAACAGTTACTTAGAACCTTGGAGCGTGGTATGGGCCATTACTAGCCCAAAGATCAAATTCTTTTGATGGTCCAAAATTGGTATTTGAAAGACGCCCTTGAATTAAATTTTTTTAGTAAATGGTTGTAGGTGAGTAAGTTTAATAATAAGAGTGGGTCAAATGTATTTTATTGTTAAATGATTTCTAAATTGGTATCTAATTAGTTAAATTTGGTAGAAAAACCTTGATTGGTAATTAGATACCAATTTAGAAATCATTTAATAATAATAGAAATTAATTTAGAAACCAAAAATTTATTTAGTCTCTAAAATAATTTTTAATTTAATCACTATAGCAACTAATTATTTTTTGTTTTTAAAATTGGTTTTTATTTCATGATTTTTCTTGTAGTGATAATATTAAAAAAGTTATGTAAACTCATGAAGAATAATATATAAGCTAGATAATTTAAGAGGAAATTAAAAGAAACAAGATAATAAATAAATGTTTTGAGAAACTGAAGAACAATAAACATAAATGCAAAAAAAAGTAACCAAGGGAGAAATGTAAAAGCGAAAATAAATAAAGATCAATTATGAAATGTAAGAGGGAGATTATCAAGGATAAAACTAGAATATACAAAAACAATTACAGAATTTTTTGATAAAGAAAAGCAGTAATATTCATTTCCATATTGTCAATTTTACGATTCCAGATATAATTAATAGCATGTTCGGATTAAATAATTTTAAAATAATTCTTATTTATTTATTTATTATTAACAATAATATATTTATTTTTTATTTTTAATAATATATTTATTTATTTTTTATTGTTAATAAAAAATATAATTAATATAGCTTTGATCCTAGTTTACAATAATAAATATTTTATATATATGGGCAAACTATTCGACCAGTTTTTCATAAATTATACTTATATGCATAAAAATATACATAATTTCTTCATCGATTACAACACTGTTTATATTTAATATTAGTCATGTTTAACCGAGCAGTCTCGGGCCCAGATCGATGTTTAATCGAGCAGTCCCGGGCCCGCTAGTTGAGCGCGCATAGGTCGTTGTCGAGCCGAGCATTCCCGAGTCGATGTCAAGCCGAGCTGGCCTGAGCTGATGTCGAGTTGTCGGGCCCGCGCCGATGTCGAGCCGAACGGGCCAGACCAATGTTGAGTTGAGCAAGCCCAGGCCGATGTCAAGTCGAACGGGCCCGAGCCGTTGTTGAGCAGAACGGGCCCGGGCTAATGTCGAGCCGAACGGGCCTGGGTCAATGTCGAATTTCCCGGGCCCGGGCCAATGTCGAGTCGATCGGGCCCGAGACAATGTCAATTCTCTTGGGCTTGGGCCAATGTCAAGTCGAACGGGCCCGGGTCGATGTCGAGTGGAGCGGGTCGGAGTCGATGTCGAGTGGAGCGGGTCGGAGTCGATGTCAAGTCGATTGAGCCCTGGTTGATGTCAAGCCGAGCGACCCGAGCTGATGTCGAGTCATCCGGGTTTAGGCCATTGTCGAGTCGTTCGGGCCCAGACCGATGTCGAGTCGTCCGGGCCCGGACCGATGCCGAGTCGTCCGGGCTCGAGCCAGTGTCGAGTGGAGCGGGCCCGGGTTGATGTCGAGTTGATTGGGCTCTGCCTAATGTCGAGCTCAGCGGGTCCGGGTCGATGTCGAGTCGAACGGGCTCGGACCGATGTCGAATCATTCAGGCCCGAGCCATTGCCGAGTCGTTCAGGCCGATGTTGAGTCAATTGGGCCTTGGCTAATGTCCAGTCAAGCGAGCCCGGGCCGATGTCAAGCCGAGCGGGCCCAGATCGATGTCCAGTCATCCGGGCCCAGACTGATGTTGAGTCGTCTGGGCTCGAGTTGATGTCGAGTGGAGCGGGCCCAGGTCGAGGTCGAGTCGATTGGGCCCTGACTAATGTCGAGCCGAACGGGCCCGAGGCGATGTCGAGTTGAACAGGCTCAGGCTGATGTCGAATCATCCAGGCCCGAGCCATTGTCGAGTCGTCTGGGCCCAGACCGATGTTGAGTCGTTCGGGCTCGGGCTGATGTCGAGTCGTCCGGGCCTGGGGCGATGTCAAACCGAGTTGGTTCGCATTCAGGTTGAGTCGGCTTAGGCCTGATTTGAGCCAAGTTAGTCTGTGTCCATATCAAAATGGATTTAATGTGATTGACAAAGTGAATTTAATCTAATTAACAAAATGGATTGAATCTAGATTTAATCCACTTTAAATGGATTTAAAAAAGATCCATTTAAATTTGATCTAGTTAAAATGGATATGGATTTTAAATCCAATCCATGACCACCCTAACTTTAAGGGACAAATAATTCAAATTACCAAATTTAATTCATAATGATTAAAATCTATATTACTTTTAATTTATTTAAATGAATTTTTTTCAAACTCAAAACCATATTTTTAAATTTTCAGTCAAATCCATTTAATTGGGTATGAATTATATATAGATTAGATACATTTTTGGATGATCTAAAATGGATTTTGGGTTCAATTTTAACTTGGCTCGATCCTAGCTTGAGTCAAGTCAATCTTGGTCAAGGTCGAGCAAAGTCGGTCCGAATCGATTCGGGGTCAAGTCAGTCAAAGCCAAAGTCGAGCCGAGTCGGCCCAGGACAAAGTCGAGCTAAGTGGGTCAGAGCCCAAGTCGAGGCGACACCGAACCCAGGTTAAGCCAAGTCGACCAGAGCGGAGGTCGAGCCAATGTGGCCCGAGCATTTGTCAAGCCGAGTTGGCCATCCCATGTCCTGGTGAGTCGACCCAGACCCATGTGGAGCCAAGTTGACCCAAGTCCATGTCGATCCGAGTCGGTCACAGACCATGTTAAGCTGAGTTGGCTCGACTGATGTCGCGTAGAGTTGGCCCAGGCTGATGTCGAGTAGAGTCGATCCAAGATGATGTTGAGCTGAGTCGGTCTGGATCGATGTCTAGCTGAATCAGTCCGGGCCGATGTCGAGCCGAGTCGGTCCAGACCGATGTCGAGTATAGTAGCTCTAGGTTGATGTGGAGTCGATCGGGCGGGCCCATGTCGATCCGAGTTGACTCAGGCCAAAGTCAAGCAGAGTCGGCTCACACCCATGTCGAGCTTAGTTGACCCCTTGCTGATGTCAACCCGAGTCGGTCAAGCCTAAGTCAAGTCAGCACCAAACCCATGTTGAGTCAAGTCGAACCGAGTCGACCCGACATATGTTGAGCGGAGTCAACCCAGACCCATGTCGATTTAAGTTAGTCCGAACCCATGTCAATTTGAGTCCGTCTGGGACTATGTCAAGCCAAGTCGGTCCAGGCCAACATCGAGCCGAGTCGATCCGAGTCTTTTTCGAGCCGAGTCGATCCAAGTCTTTTTCGAGCCGAGTCTACTAGGTTCCATGTCGAGCCGAGTCTAACAGGTTCCATGTCGAGCTGAGTCTACTAGGTTTCATGTTGAGTCGAATGAACCAAAGTCTATGTCGAAATGAGTGGGCCAAAGTTAATGTTGAGTCGAGTGAACACAAATCCATTTTGAATTAAAATAGATTTAATCTATTTTAAATGCATTTGTAAAAATTTAAATAAATTTAATAAGTTAAAATGATATAAATTTTAAATTTTATTAGATTCAGATTGGCTCTAGATTATCAGCACCCGTAGTTAAGTTTCGTAGTACAAATTAATGGAGCAAATGAATGTTATATTATATTTATATATTACAACTGAACTGTTTATAGTTTCCATGGAATACAGACCAACCCTTGTAATAATAGAGACAACGTAAAAGAACCGGATACCTTACTAACCGGATCATAATTATACAAAAGATAACATGCAAATACAAAATATATTGTGCAACAAGGTTTATATATACATCCTTTTGAGCTTTTTAAAATAACAATAAAAAAAAGGCTTATATAAATAAACGTGCATCTTAAAAATCAACTTCCTAACTATTTGATTTGCATAAGATCAATCATCATACAAGTAGGCATTAATCAAGGCCAAGATAAGCATACCTATTGGTAGTGCGCAAAATCATAACTTACGACACCGTTAGCAATGAATGTGAGCTTTATATTCTTGCTGTTACTTTCAATGTTGAGTTTCAGGTAAGCACTTCAGTTGTGAAATATGTGATCTAAGGCTACACTCTCTAACCTGCAGGCGTAAATAATATTTTGTTAATAAGCTTGCAGCCATACATTTGATTAACATGTCCGTCTTTAACTTCATGTTATGATCATCTGATGAAAATCAGCAAAATATTTTTAGCTTCCCTACCTCTTTTTCGGATACAAAATTTACCTGCATGGTTGTAACCATTGATAAATGGCGTCTGCACTCATCAAGCAAAACATGCTCCTTCGTACTCAAGTTAGCAACTTCCACCACCAACGAATTTACATATCCAACCTATCAATTGTAAATACTTTTCAGACATTTTGACACATCAATGGAACCGTACTTAAAAGGTTATTCTTTATTATAAAATAGGTAATAAATTCGATAAAGAAGTCGTATAATATATGGTTTTAATGGCTTCAACTCACGTTGATAAGTTTTGCTTTACATTTTTTTATTAAAATTATATTTACAAATACAATTTCAATAAATAAAAATAAAGGATTTTGGTTCAATAGGAGAAAAAAAATTATATATACTAGAACAATTTTTATTGTTGAATACTTTTAAGTATGACTATCCACATAAATAATTAATATCTAAAATCCTTAGTACGGTAAAGAAAAAGAATATATACCTTTGGTAACAATAAGCACATGGAGGATCCCATAGCCTTCATTATATCCATCGCTGAACAGATAACATCCTTGACTTTACATACATCTGCCTGACAGGAGATTTTTATATTATTCCCAAAACATGTTATATATAGTAATGAGAAATGATATATTTACATCCCCTTAAAAAAAATATAATTACTTGACAATTTAATATATTAATATTTTAATCATACTTTTTATATTTTAATACATTATTAATATATATTATTATATTATTAGAATAAGTTGTAAAATGATTGTATTTTATTTTATGCAGTGTCAAAGTACAAATTTTATGAACTAAATCATTATGACACTATCTATCATCTATCATGAAGGAATAGACGAATGAAGAAAAAGCAAAAAGTAAATACCGTGGCCCCATCAACAACAGGCAGGCGGAGAGTGCTAGCCTTTAATGCTTTAATAGCTCCAGCAAGTGAACTAATGTAAATTTCATCCAAAACAGCCCAATCTTCCAAATAAACCATCTACAGTGAAAGTTTTGTTTAGAATGTTAATTTGGATACCAAAGTTAAACAAGTAATCAGTAAGTTCCATGTTGAAGAGAATCAAACTCAAATATGATCAAGCTAAAAGTATATGAACAATTCACAGGGTAACGGTAGATCGTACTTGCTTTTTGAGGATGAATACCAGCTTCAATTTATGCTTCAGCAATTGTAGTTCTCTCCTTTTGGCACGCACAGATTCTTGTAGTTTAGTGGTAGATGCCCAAGCATCATAGAGACAACTCTAATAAAAGAAAAATAAAAAATCAATGGTCAATTTTACATAAACATGATTTTATCACTAACTAAGATTGTTCATGCTAAAAGTTCAATATGAACTCATGAAGTTGTGGTGAGCTTCTGCAATGTGTAACCTGGACTAATCATGCTTATCTAACGAGCCTGTTCTTTAATTGTCATTAGTTCGAGAGTCCTAAAGCTCAATATAAAAAAAAAAAAACAAAAAATTCTAGCGAGCTTCTACAATGCGTAACCTAAATTGGTTAATTCTATTTAATCAGTGTGACCTGAAAGTTTTAATGGTCAACTGAATTCAACAAGAACACCTGGTCTACTTCTACCATGTGTGACGTGACATTACCTAAATTGACTGTGCCTATTTAACGATAACTCTAATTGTCACCCCTTCAAGAGTCCTAATCTCAATGTAAAACTCAAGAAACTCCGGTGAAGTTCTGCAGAGATTATTTAGTCTAATCTATCTAAGCCAAACTGGCAGAGAAAGAAGGAACCGAGTTTAGGATTTGGAAGCTATAACTATATATTCACTTCTTGAAATCAAATCCAAAATAAAAAATAGTAAACTATAAGTATCTTTGAAATAAAACCATACCTCAGCATTGGATTTCTGTACAGAGAGATCAGAATCTGCTCTGGCGTTGACAAAACGCCACTGCAAGAGGCGGTTATGGAGAAGCCTAAGCGAATGCGCCACCACAATTCTGTTCTCTCCCACCCTCCCTCTCTTAACATCAACGGCAAAACTCAAAATAGAAGGCTCTTTGTTGAACCCGTTATAGGACGCCCCGCTTCTGAGCCTCAAGGGGCTCACACCTCGGGAAGAAGAAGAAGAGGTTGGTACTGCATTAGAAACCTTGTTCGGTGAAGCAGGACGAATAAAAGAAACCTGGCCTCTGCTATTTATAACTCCTCGCGGAGACGATGCGCCGTCCAACGCCGATTTTCTCGGCGCGACGAGTTTGGGAGAGGAAACGATGTTGTTTGTTGTTGGTTTGGCTTTGTTGACGGTGATCCAGAACGACTCGCCCTGAAACGACACGGATAGGCTTCTTGTTGTTGAGGAATTTGAAAACGTTTTGCCGGAAGACGACGTCGTGCGGGCAGAGCCGCTAGTGCCGGGGCGCTTTTGCTCCACAGAGTGCGAGCGTTTGGGCGTGAATGGCGACGGTGACCGAGGAGATGACGAGAGTTTTTTGGGCGTTGAAATGGCAGCTTCTACCATTGTGGTTCTGACAGTGTCATGAAGCGTTCAGCAATGGTTGTAAATAGTAATGCTGAGTTTCTGAATTGGGCTAAGGAAAAGAAAGAAGTGTGCGAAGGAGCAAAGAGTGAATTGAAAATGAAGAAACGGTTAAATGGGAAGGGTGTTTTGACCGTTAAGTTGGAATGCTAAAACCCTAATCCACAAACTAATTAATTTGGTTAATTGGTAGAATGGGACACTGGGTGTCTCTTCGTATTCCATTAATAATGTGTTCCAGGTGTTGGACAAGGACAACAGATAATATGATTAAAGCCGCTTTCACCTCCCAACTGACAAATCTAT
The DNA here is from genome assembly GCF_000499845.2 of Phaseolus vulgaris. Lineage (NCBI taxonomy): Eukaryota > Viridiplantae > Streptophyta > Magnoliopsida > Fabales > Fabaceae > Phaseolus > Phaseolus vulgaris. Next base: position 12,222,593 of record NC_023751.2, on the reverse strand, counting down.
GTTTTTTTCAGCTGACGCATCGTTACCTACATTTATTTTTATGATTTATCTAACCCATCACTCTTATATATCAACTCAGAATCGCAGTAACAATTAACGGAAAACTATGTTTCTACAGAGTTATGACAAATATCAAGTCAACAACAATAGATGCATACTATTATCATTTTTTTATATTCATCTCTATCTTTAATCACACAAATATTTTTAACTAGTTGAACTTAGAATAAAATTAAGATATTCATAAATGAATCTGTAATGGTGGATGGTCTTTTTATTTAACTGATCGAGACCTGCACGATTGTGTAGGCTGACCGACAGACCTAATTCATTAATTCTCAAATTAAGGTTAGTAAAGCTAAACTACCATTAAAAATTAGGTAATACGTGTGATCCACTGCACTAATCCGGTCCAATAAGTTAAGTTCATTAAAATAATATAAATAACACACACTATAAAAACAAAGGTACGTCGTCATCACTGTACACCCCTGAGTGTCGAATACCTTTTTTACTAACTTGAGCGTTGAATTGTCTTTTGCAGGTACCTCCCTCATTTGGCATTCACCTGAGTCAGAGGTCGAGACCCGAAGGAGTAACATCGAGACAAGAAGAATCACAGTGAAACTCTAGCAACCTGCATGAAGGAAGGAAGAAGACTAAGTCATCCAATAGTTTTCTAGGTCTCATCTCTCTAGCATGAACATAAATTAAATAGAAAAAAAATGAAAAGTAAAAACTTTCCCAAAAACAAATCTTAATTGAATAATATTGATCTAGTTTATGTCGCATATGAGAGATCCATTCAGAAAAAAAAAATCAAAACATTAGAAATAATTAAGACACTCAAAATATATAGAAAATGTAATTTAAAGAGATAATACATTTTACAAATGAAAAATTAAATAATTAAAATTTTAATTTATATACTTAAACACAACTTAACATGTTAACGTTCATCCTTTTTTTAAATCATCTACGCTTAAAAAATGTTATAATTAGAACAGTAAAATAAGTAGAAGTTGAATTTTGAGTATCCGAAGTAAGAAAGTTCTATAACTTGTTATTTCCGTTTATCTTTGTGTAAGTGCTTCATCGTTTACAAATTATATCGATCACTTATTTATCTTTTCTCACTATTTCAGTTTTGTAAACATTGAAATAAGTGTCCAAAGAATCATTATTCCACAGCAAGAATAGATGGGAAAGCCATTAATCCACTCCAAGAGAAGAAGCAAGCCTTTGTCCCACAAGGACTTACTCAATTGATGAAGTGACTTGGTGAAAGGTTGAGCACATCAAAAGAAAAGGATGGTAACATCACAAGGGAAAAAACGTATTGTTGGTAAAGATGGAGGACCACTTATGAATAACTTGATGACTAATTAAATCTAAACTTTTGCTTGGGTTCAGAAAAGAATTGTATTCACTTTTCTTTTATCTCTTATAGGATCTTCAACATTATCTTCGCTTAAGAATCACTTCAAACAATAATTTGAGTTTCTTAGTGGATAGTGTTTGCGAAGACAAGCATGGTGCTTCGCATTGTAAGGGTCGTCAATGATGCTTGGTAATGTCCCACTGAATTGGATAATTGAGACTTCGTCAATGGTGAAGAAAAGAAAAGCTACTGAGAAACCAGACACACTTTTTGGTGACAGCCCTATCAACTTCCAATGAGATGGAAATGGGTTTCGAAATGAGAACCAATAATTTTAGCTTAAGCAATAAGCTAACCAACTGAGAAGTTTCAACCAGCTTCTCCACAATTTCTAAGAAAAGAAAAAAAAACAATTTTTTAAGTTAAACTTAATTTACGTATGAATTGAAATTATACGAGAATTTCTATAAATTAATTTTAACTTACAGAAAATTGTTTTCATTTTTTTAGTCTTTTAAAAGTAACTTATGGGAGATATTAGTACAACAAGAAACTAAAAAAAAAGAAAATAAGACTATATTTGTATAGGTCTAAATATATGTCATCACCTAAATAATTTATTATTCTTTTTCGGTAGTGTTTTTCTCTATATTTTTTTATTTATTTAATCTTTAGTTTTTGATCGGGTAGATTTATAAAATGTTTTTCAACCATCAAATAAGTATTTTGTTTCGGTAGGATTAATGTATTGATAAAAACATACATTATTTTTATATAATTATGTTTATTTATAGAGTTTGTAATGAACTGTCTCATCAATAGACCATATTTAATGTGTATTATAACTTAAATGAAATAATCTGATTTGTCTTGTATCTTATTAATTTATCTTAGTTCTTTATCTTGGTTCATTAACTCTGACCGGTTGAACGGTCGGATAGGTATAAAGATTACACAATTAAACAATTAAAAGTAGTTTATGTAAATTAATTTTAATTTATAGAGAAGTTATTTTCTTTATATATAAACTTTTGAAGAAGTTGATCCAAACATATTATTTATTGCGTTTTCATTGATTGTCGTGATATAAGCTTTAGATACAATAGTCATTTTAGAACAATGATTTTACTATAATGGAGTTATTTTTATTATATTAATTTTAACATTTGTTGGACTATTTTCTAAATTTTTTTATGTAGTTTCAATTAAAAAATATTTAATATTATAAATTAAAGTAACTAATGTTTCATTGCATATGTTATGTGAAAATTAGATGTGATTAATATTCATTATATCAATTTATTTAAATAAAATGACTTGTTCAAATAAAAAAAAAAGCTATACAACTTTTAAAAAAATAGATATAAGTATTTAAAATTAGTTGTTTAAAAAAATTTATAATTACATGATGAAATATTTTTATCTTAAAAACATAAATTTCATTTATACTAAAATAAAATTTCTGTAGTTATATCTTTTATATAATTTTACATCTATCAACAAGTTTATCGGCTAATTTATCAATCAATTATCTCAATTAATATAAAACTTAACCTCGATTGGTGAAGTATAAAAAATATAATACTCAAACTATTCAATTGATCTATTTTAAAGATTTAATATATTTTTTTAATAAACTATTAAATGTTAAAAAAATTATGATTGAGTCAATATCTCACAAGATAATAATTAGGTGAGGCTTTGATATAATTGGACGGTGAGAGCTGTGTATAACCAAAATTGCACCTTTTAATAAGAATATGTTTTTTTGTGTATCCGGATTAAATCAAGTTGAGATATTTCCTGTTTCATATATATAACTAAAATGTATTTCACATGAGTTATTATGAGGTGTAAATTAATTAAACACATGGGAGCCATATTTCCATATAAATTATTTTAGTAAAAAAAATCAATTAAAGGTTAATGGTGAACTTAGCAAAACAGGTGTAACGGTTAGCAATTGTAACTGGACCTTTATCCAAAATGTATTGCAATGAATAGGCCTTTATTTATTAAATGAGACTGTTTCTTCTTGTACCTCCATAAGTTCTTCTGCCACCCCATACACAACGTGAAAATATATTTTTATTCTTTTTGTGTCACCCCATAGAGTAGTTTTCGGATTTTGTAATCCTTACATGCATTTGTAAAAAGACTTCCAAATTATGTAATCCAAAAGCTAATTACGAATTTGAAAAAAAAAATGGATTACGTAATCCAAAATATTAAATAAGGATATTTTTGAAAATATGAAAATTTATGGGGGTGAAAAAAAATATATGGAGATGCAGGCAGTTGGGAAATCATGAAAAAGTTGTAGGTATAGTAAAAAACTATAGGCTTTGGTACCTTTTCATACTCGTATTCATACGTAAATAAAAAAGTATACAGTTATATTTTTCTTATATATCAAATTTAGGATCTAACAGTGGAAAGATCTACCTTACTTTTGTAATTGAATTAAATTGTTATGGATAATTATTATATTGATTGGTTATTAGTTTTTTTATATTATTTATTTTAAATAAATGTTTGTAATTGAGTTATATTACATTTGTTACTATAAATTGGAGACTTCTCTTTGTTGAAAAAATATTAGCAAATAATTTTAATTTATTTTCTCTTATTTATTATATTTTATAAGTTTAGTTGTTCATAATATTTTTCTAGACTTTTTAGTTTAATAAATTTTCATATTTAAATTAATATTTAAATAATTAGTTTATTTATTATTTATATAATCAATATGTTGGTACAGGGGTTTGAAATATTTACATTAAGAGTTTCATCTCTTTATAATTAAGAGTCACAATTTCATCAATAATCATGTTATCTCCATAGTAGAAGATCATATTTAAGAAATCAAATTTATTTATAGTTAAAATTCATGGTTAACATATTTAGTTTTTCTGTTTTAAATTATTGGGTTTTGTTTGTTTGATTCAACTTTCATTTTTTATTTCAGCTAGGTTTTAGTTTTTTTCTTATATATACACCATGTATTTTACTCTCTAATATACAAGCAAATAAGAATTTTTCTTGTATTTTTTTTTTTATACTTAAGTTATTGTTTCTTTTTCATTTGTAATTAGGGTTTACCAAAATTAATATTCATAGATAACAATAAAAATTTATAGATAAATCAAAATTATTTACAGATTATCAATGACAAAACATATTTTTGTAGATATATATCTTGATGTGTCTATATAAAAATAAAAATCATAGGTATCATATCTAAGGACTAGTATATAAGTATTACCTATGACATGTAGTATGTGGGTATTATTTATGAAGTGTAGTATATAATGATGTCTATGTTTCAGGTACTTTCCTTCACAAAAGAACACATTTTTGATGATTGACTAATAACTATACCGATCTATATTATCCCAGTATGAAGATCCTTGGGTCCGCAACAACGTTTGGTGGGTGAGTTAAGGTTGTGACATTCGAAAGTGTCGCACAATACGAAGCATGAAGCAACGTAAAGATTGTAACTGCATGTGTTTAGTTGGCATGTTATATATAATGCACTTAAGCTTCGTTGGCTGACATTCTAATAAGGAGGTCCCAATCATGAACAAAAGAATTGAAGAAAGAAACAAGTTCTACGAGAGGTTCCCAGTGATTTGTCCTTTTTTTGGCAAGGGAATGTGACACAACAGCTACCAATAACTTCATATCAGAAAAGATCACGTATTATGTGGACTCTGATATACCTTAGTCGCACACTTGCCATACTAATGATTCTTTTTTGCCCTACATGTGTTGATATTCTTTCATTTATGATTGAATATGATCCATTAATTGAGAAAATATGTAGCTACCATAAGATTCAGAAGCAAGATGGTCCAACATTTTCAGTATTTCATTTCGTGAATAAGTGCTTTTGGCATGATGTTGCTCCTCCATAAACTCCACCATGTGAGAACTTATCGACTTTGTTGTTTACTTAGATAGTACTGGTTAGGTCCATTTAAATTTATTTGTGTTTTGTCTTCATGGATGATCTCACTTTGTGGAGTTTTTTACAGCAAGGAGGGACCCAATTGCAAACTCAAGAACATTCAAGTGTTACACAACTATCCAAACAACAAATAAAGTTTGTTCTTCATTCATTTTGGATGTCTAAAGATACATGGGTTTTATTCAACTCCTGAAATAACTAACTCTAGCCTATACACATCCATAACTTTATTCATACAAATAATTGACTTTAGTGAATATTTTATCCTAAATTTAGCTTGCATATAAGCACCTCAAATTCTTAAATTTGTCTCAAATATCATTTTTCCTGAAATTATATTGAAAAAATAAATCTTACGTTTGGAGGAAGCTCAAAAGATGGGTTATTAATGTATGGTTGGAATGTGATTCTGCTTTGATTTGTGTCACGTTTACTGCTATGATCAATGTTCATGGGATGCTTCGTAATCGATGAAATACTTGTCTTAATTACTGTGGGAAAATCAGGTTTAAGGTTATTCATATTTTTCGTTAAAGGAATGTGTGTGCTTATAAGTTGGCCAATCTAGGATTTATTGATAGAGAATCTTTTCATTGGTACAATAGGCTACCATCTAATATGTTCTTATAATTCTTTATGAATAAGTATAGTATACCTATGTATCGTTTTTGTTAACATATGAGTTTTGGTGTATACCTCAATATTTTTGTATTTTTTTTTCTTTTTAATAATTTTTTTTCCATACAATAACAAATGATTGTTGTTACTTGAGCTATCTACATAACTGAGATGTCAAGTTGCATAATAATACCTAATATAAAAAAATTTATTTAAAAAATTAATATTACTCTTAGAAATATTCAAAGATAGAAGTTTGAACTTTGTACAATATCCCATACAATAAAGACAAAAAAAAAAGTATTCACACAAACATAACACTTTTATTGAAACTTGGACTATCCTATAAATGAAGCATTTACATAACAAGATAAGTACTACTTCTTAAATTAATATTCAAAACATTATTTCAACTTTGGGGCCATAAGTTACGAGACGCTCATATTTTTCATAAAAGTATGAATAAGAAAATTGTCCTTCTTGTTGTAAATTAAAGAAAATGTCAAACATGCCTTCTTCATTTATGTATATAAACATTCTCTTAAAAAATAATATTGAAAAATATTATATTCAAAAGATGTATAAACAAACTCTTTAAATTATAAATTTTTTTTTCTTTGTGTCTTGTCCTTCTCTTAATCTTCAAAGGTTCTATTTATAAGAAGTATTTTTCTTAAGATTATAGTATAATTTCTTAAATTAGAGTCTACGAATTGTTTTACTTATTTCTTATTTTCTTAATTTGATTATTCTTAATCAAAATTAATTAGTGTTTTTATAATCCCTTCTTATTTACTTTTAAATTAACATCTAATATATATTTATCGTTTCTTGATTACATAGGAAATTTGTGTAGGCTAATTGTACCTTCTTTCTATTTATATGCAAATATTCATTATATAATATTTTTTTTATGGATCTTGGTAAGAGTCAAGTCTTCTATTTTTGTGTTTTGACTTAATTAACGACAAGACTCTCACTGAAAAAAATAAAATAAATTGAAAATTTTGAAAAGTAAAAAGAAAAGCTTGAAATAATTTTTGGATACATAAAAGTTTGAAATATAATTTTGGGAAGTCAAAATATAATTTAATATATATATATATATATATTTTGTACCGTTCCGTTCCCGAACGTTGACCAAAGTCAAAGTCAACGTATGGTGGGACCTCTCAAGGGGGCCCAAGGGAAGAAAGTCAACTGGTTGACCGCTTGAGGCGTCGCCAGGTGTAGGCGTTGCCAGGATGAGGCGTCGCCAAGTTAAGGCATCGACGGTGTCACCTCCCGATACCCATGGGTAGGAAAGACCGCGGAGGGGGCGACACCGCAAGAGGCCTCAGTACCTCAGAGCAGTAATAAAGAGAAGAGAAAGGTGGCTTCTAGGCCACATTTCTAATACCAGTAAGGGGTAACCTGACTCGTGAAGTACCCACGCCACCGTTGGGAGACCCTGGGACAGATACGACCCATGATAGGGCCATGCCCAGGGGAGAACCACGTGCATGGTACGAGAGAAATGTAGATACAGTCCCAGGGCGAGTGACCAGAGGTTAGGGTGCATGAGTTGGCACCCAGAAAGTCACCCCTTGCGCAGATGCAGTCCAAGAAGGAGGATTTACACAATGGATTATCCCTAAGTTGGGTTACGATGCTGTACGAAGAGTAGCGATCAAGTCAGAAGAACACATAGCAGAAAGCATTGAAACATCAAAGTCTGCTAAGGTACGCATTAATTTAGTTTACGTTTAGAACGCTTTAAAGCACTTTAAATGCTTTAAATGCCTTAAACGTTTTAAACGCGTTGAACGTTTTTTTATACACTTTAAATATGCTTTAAGACGCTTTAAATGCTGAAGGTGTTTAAAAGGGGCTTTAGACGTTTGAAACAGGATCCGAGTTTTGACCTAATTCTCGCAGTTTTACACACACCGAAACCCTAGTTGTCTTGTTGGCGCACCCATTGTACGCTCACAGGCAGTTAGGGGGGCAGAAAGCACTAGTTACTCAGTTTTTAGACCACCCTCAGAGCATCCATGGTGTTCCGATACGGAGGTGTGTCCCTTTGATGTTTCTTGCTAGCTGACTTGATCGTCGGAGTGCAAACGGCCGCGATGGCGCCCCTTTGTCCACTTCTTTTCAGGTATTTACAGACAGAGCAGAACGAAGATGCCCTAGCTCGTGAGGACAAGCCACGCACAAAGACGACCCAGGTCAACCGGCGGGAACATATATATATATATAATTTAGAAAAAGTTAGAATTTACCTATTACTACACAACTCTTTTATTTTGAATGATAAAGATAGAAAGAAACGTTATCTATCAACTCGTAACCTTTTAGTATTGAGTAATAAGATTCCCTAAGATTCTCTAGATTGATTGGAACCTTTTCTTTTACTAAATAATAATCTAATATTTAATTATAGGATTCTCACAATAAATGGAAACCTTTTCTATGACTATATATAATTAATATAACTTTTAAATTATATGAACGTAATTTTTTTTTATCACAAAGAATAAATTAAATTAAATATATATGGACGTAACTATTTATTAGTGATTGTGAATTTCTTTTTATGTAACCTATTAACACAAACTATCTTCTGTAATTTTTAACTTATTTTGGTAGTAATGAAGTTAAATTTCATAATAAATTTAGAATATAAGTTGTCATATTAAAAAAATTGTATTGAATGAAATAATTTATTATTATAAAATAGAATAGAAATGAAAAAAAAGCAAAAGAAAAGTAAAAATATATGAGAATGAATATCTTTAATATTATTTTATTGAGATCAAAATAAATAATCTGAATATATATAAACAGTACACTCATTCTAGGTTTAGTTAAAAAAGAAAAAATTAATAATCAATAAATACTAGCATCATAACAGACAAAAACAAAATAAAATTATTCACCTATATAAAGAGAAATAACTAAAAACATAATTAATATTAACATTAACATAATTAACATTAACATCTTCAATAACTTTCATATTTATATCTTTAATATTATTATCCAACAATAAATCACACTAAGTTGAGCATTATAACCTAATGGATAACATTGAAGAGTGGTGTAGGTCCACTCCAGCAAGTGCCACAATAATGGGTGAAGCATAATGCATAATGCATAGAGGGTATCTTTACATTTTATAATAAATAAATATAAATATCTAAAAATTGAATAGTGTAAATTGCAATCACCTAAGGTCTAAGGATGTCTAACTCAGTGCTTCTTCCACTATATCAACCAATATCTTAGTGGGTTTCTTGGTACAAATCAAACATCTCACACACTCTACACATATTTCTGCATAAAAATAAAATAAAAAATTAAAATATTTTAAAGAAGACTGATTTAACAAATCAAAAATCAATTAATAGATATTTAATAAAAATTAATTTAAAGTTAAAAATATTAAAGTTGAAACGCTTCTTTATTAAGATTAATTTAATTACTAAAATATTGTTTTCAATTGTGATCAATAGATAGCGTGTTATGTTTAATGACAGTTAAAAATAAATATTTTTAATGAAAATTAATTAAATAAAAAATATGTCAATTTAGTATAAAAAATTCATAAAACATGTATAAAATAATGATACTAAAAATCACTTTTATCCCTTGCAAAATTTTAATTTCAGATTTGATTATTGAGTTTTTCAAAATAAAGTAATTTTCATATTTTTAATAATAATTTTATGTACTCATTTAAGTAAGATATCAATATTAAGTTTAGCAATTAATTTTAATATTTTTATTTAAAAAATACATGTTTCTTTTAATAATTAAATACTATCTTAATGGTGAACAAAAATGATTAATTTTAAAACATTAAATGAAAAATTGGAATTAAAAATTTGAGGGAATCAAAACCATACATCCGTACAAAGTATAGGAGTCAAAAGTGGCTTTAAACAAAATAAGACATTTATATAACTATAGATAATATATTATATTACTTTTGATAATAAAAAAAAGCATCATATACATAAAGATAAATTAATATTATGTTAACAAAAATAACTTTGTGTAATTCATTAACTAATTTCATCTAATGAAATACAAATATTATATTACTTTAACATGTTTATCTTTTTGTACTGTAGTAAAAAGTAGAGTGAGAATCCCCATTTTCAACATGCTCATCCATGATTGAGAAAAAAGCAAGATTAGGTTACTTTTAATTGGACACTGCATTCATACATGGAGGAATCCTATGATCATGTTATACTTACTTCTTAACTGCTCATGATCTTCTGTCCACTGGATCACTATGAAAACAAAAACTCAATAGAAAAAGGGTCAAAATAACCAAATATAATCATTTATATATAATCTTGTGTTTGTCGTACTATACAAATGTTGTTTTCACCATTTAGTAATACTTTTTAATATTTAATAATGTTGTTTCAGATTGGGTTACTCTTAAACTAACTTCAATAATCTCCTTTTTCTCTCATGCTCGCGGCTTCTGTGTTTGGTGCCTTCTTAAACTTCTCCAATGAGCGGGTGAGGTACCTGCAAAGACGCTCTAACGTTCAAGTCAGTCCGAGTATAATATATAGGTGAGTTAGGGATAAGAAAATTACCTTTGGCATTGAATCTCCTTTAGTATTTATAGTTTTATGTTGAACCTCAATTGTCATGTGCCTGCTTATGGTCATATGAAAGTCCAAATGTGCTTTAATAATAGTTTATGATTAAACTGACTTAATTACGATTAATTGTAGACTTATCTACTGCTTCCAAGTTCACTAGGTTTTGTCGACCATTCGGTCTCTCGACCACTCGGTAGTACAAATAATCTTTTCAATATTTGGTTTTTTTTTTCTTTTAGGATGGATTTGACATATTATTCCAGTAACAAGTCAAAAGGTGTTTCACATCTACTATCTCTTTTGTTTCAATTATTTGATTGTTTTAATCTTTTTTCTAATTAAATTAAATTTTTCAATTATGAATTATTAAAAATAAGCTCAAATCACAGTTGATACTTCACTATAAATTTTATATGCAGAAAATTTAATTAAAAAATATATTCCAGCAAACTAAAAACTGTATATAAAAGCTATTAATTAATTTCGTAAATCTTATCAAAGTTAGTATATTATTAAAGACTGGCCCGTGTTATTTTTTTTTTTTTGTAATTTTAATTAAATTCCTCTTCAATTGTACATACCTTATCTATAATGTCAATCCTTTTATATTAGACTAGTTAAAAAAAGTCCATGGATTAACTATGAAGAAAAAAATACTTATTTATATAATAAATGTAATGATTGTTAAATAGTTTTTAGAATTAGTGAAGAGATAACATAATTAAAAAGAAGCATGGACACCAAATATGTTCTTTATTAATGTAGTTTAATAGTATAGATGTTGTAGGAATGGAGTGTGTTTGTTTTATTATTTCCATAGTGTTCTTGGAAGTTACACACTTACACTTAGTTGGGATAGTACACTCAGATAAGCAATTCCACTTTCTTTTTCTTTGTATATAAGTACACTTCAAACTTTTTCATAGGTGAAAATATGACATGTAAAGTAAATAGTGGAACAAAAGTAATTCTATTCATATATATATATATATATATATATATATATGTATGTATGTATATGGTTAATGCAGTGTACCTACATATCCTATCTTTAATTAAAGATACATAAAAATTAATGATCTTAGATTATGTGGAATCCAACTCACAAACACTAGTTAATATATATATATATATATATATATATATATATATAATTAGAAGTTTGAGTAGCGTGGCCGTAAACCCAATCTTTCTCTTTCTCTTAATAATATCCATAATAAAAGAAAGAGATTGTATATTACCTCTTCTGATATAACAATATTATATCAAATTTGAAATTAGTTTGTATTTGAGTCTAATAAACATGCTTTTTTTTTATCTTCTTGTAAATCAGTCCATAATTGCTTAACAAAATTTATCATCTTTAATTTTATTGAGAACTTCAGTGTTTGAATTCATTTTGGATATGTGATAGAATAAAAATAAATTCCCATTAGGTCCGTGTCGGATACACGTATCGGTGTCGACACTCGTACGACACGCGTAGAACACTTATCGATGAAGTGTTCAATTCAAAAAATATTTATTGAATTTCTGACAATTCTAACATGGTTCGAACACAATTTTAAAAAGGATAAATACAATAATTTTCAAAAAACTCAAATTTATTGTATAAATTTTTATTATGATTATAAAAATAAAGAACAAATTTTTTTGAACCCATCAAAAAAAACATCTTCCTGCTCCCAAAAAAATCTGAAACATACTTGTACACATAAATATTTATTGTCAATTTATATACCTCATAATTATATAATATATAGATCTATATTCCCGTGTCCTACATATTAGAGATTATACGTATCTCTGTATTGGTATCCGTGTCGTGTGAGCATCTGGATCCTTGTTTGCTACATAGGTTGTATGTGACACGTTTTTATATTTTTAGTTGAATAAGAGTTATAATATATATAAATTTTTTAACTTTTATAATACGTATTTAAAGTTTTATATTAACATAATTTGATATGGATGAAAGTGTACATTGCATTTCCATTACACTATTGTTTCAATTCCTCATCATTATTCGCTTCCAATAATTGCAAGATATCTTAGCTAAGGCCTAGCCAAGAATATATAGCAACTTTCCCTGCATTTCTGAAGCAAATTGGAAGGAAGACTGAGACTAAATTGTGCTAAAACCTCAAATGGAAGAGCGAGAGCAAGGTGAAAAGATGAGTATGCTGATATTCAAGTCCCTTCTCATTTCTTTGTTGCTAGTTTTCTCTAGCAGACACACCGTAGCAGAAAAGAAAATCAATCACCACTCTAAAAGCACATACATAATTTACACGGACAAGTTCAGCATGCCATCAAGCTTCAATGACCATCTCCTCTGGTATGATTCATCTCTGAAATCAGTGTCAGACTCAGCAGAGAGGCTCTACACATACCAACATGTAGCTCATGGCTTCTCCACGAGGCTAACTACCCAAGAAGCGGAGTTACTCTCAAAGCAACCGGGAATTCTCTCTGTCATCCCTGAAATTAGATACGATCTTCACACAACTCGAACACCAGAGTTTTTGGGGTTGGAGAAATTCATCACTCTTTCACTGGCCTCTGGAAGACAAAGCGATGTAGTTGTTGGAGTGCTAGACACTGGTGTGTGGCCTGAGCTAAAAAGCTTCGATGACAAGGGTCTTGGCCCAGTTCCAAGTAGCTGGAAAGGTGAGTGTGAGAGAGGTAAGAACTTCGGCCCAGCAAACTGTAACAAGAAGCTTGTTGGTGCAAGGTTTTTCGCCAAGGGCTATGAGGCGGCGTTTGGACCCATCGATGAAAGTACAGAATCAAAGTCACCAAGGGATGATGATGGCCATGGAACTCACACCTCAACAACAGCAGCAGGTTCTGCAGTTGCAGGAGCTAGCCTCTTCGGCTTTGCTAATGGGACAGCAAGAGGCATGGCCACACAAGCCAGAGTTGCTACATACAAAGTGTGTTGGCTTGGAGGGTGCTTTTCATCAGACATAGCTGCTGGCATTGACAAGGCCATAGCAGATGGTGTCAACATCCTTTCCATGTCAATTGGAGGAGGTTTGACGGATTACTACAGAGACACTATTGCGATTGGAACTTTTGCTGCCACTGCCCATAGAATACTGGTTTCCAATTCAGCAGGAAATGGTGGGCCTAGTCAAGCCTCTTTGTCTAATGTGGCACCATGGTTAACCACAGTGGGCGCTGGGACTATAGACCGTGACTTCCCTGCTTATGTCACCCTTGGAAATGGGAAGTCATACACTGGGGTGTCCCTTTACAATGGCAAACTGCCCCCTAAGTCTCCAATTCCAATTGTTTATGCCGGTAATGTAAGCGGTGATTCAGAAGGAAGTCTGTGCAGCAAAGGTAGTTTGATTGCTGCAAAAGTAGCTGGAAAAATCGTGATTTGTGACAGAGGAGGGAATGCAAGGGTGGAAAAGGGTTTGGTGGTGAAGAGCGCTGGAGGCAGTGGGATGATACTAGCAAACAGTGAAGATTACGGGGAAGAGTTAGTGGCTGACTCCTATCTCCTCCCGGCAATAGCTTTGGGCCAGAAATCCAGCAATGTGCTAAAGAAGTATGTTTTCTCATCTCCCAATCCCACAGCTAAACTTTCGTTTGGTGGCACCCACTTAGGGGTTCAACCATCCCCAGTGGTGGCAGCTTTCAGCTCAAGAGGGCCAAATCTGCTAACACCAAAGGTCCTCAAACCAGACCTAATAGCTCCAGGAGTTAACATCCTAGCTGGATGGACTGGTGCAGTTGGACCAACTGGCATGACTGAAGACACCAGGCATGTGGAATTCAACATCATCTCTGGCACATCCATGTCCTGCCCCCATGTCAGTGGGTTAGCTGCCCTTCTTAAGGGCACTCACCCAGAATGGAGCCCTGCAGCTATAAGGTCTGCCCTCATGACCACATCATACAGAACCTACAAAAATGGGCAAACCTTAAAAGATGTTTACACTGGCCTACCAGCCACACCGTTTGATTTTGGGGCTGGACATGTAGATCCAGTGGCTGCTTTCGATCCTGGCCTTGTCTATGATGCCACCGTGGATGACTACTTGAGCTTCTTCTGTGCCTTGAACTACAGTTCCTATCAAATAAAGCTTGTTGCTAGGAGAGATTTTACTTGCAGCAAAAGGAAGAAGTACAGAGTGGAAGATCTCAACTACCCATCTTTTGCTGTTCCTTTTAACACGGCTTTCGGAGTCAAGGGTGGTTCACAAAAACCAACCGCTGTTCAGTACAAAAGGACTTTAACAAACGTGGGAGCTCCAGCAACGTATAAAGTTTCAGTGACACAGTCTCCCTCGGTGAAGATTGTGGTTGAACCACAAACACTTAGTTTCCGTCAACTGAATGAGAAGAAGAGCTACACAGTTACGTTCACGTCTTCTTCAAAGCCTTCTGGAACAAACAGTTTTGCTTATCTAGAATGGTCTGATGGGAAACACAAGGTTTCTAGTCCCATTGCTTTCAGCTGGACTTGACACTGTTTTTTGAAGGCCCTAACTCTGAATTACCTGTTGCAAACGCGGCTGAGTTCAAGAATAATCGTTTCTCTATGTTTTGTTCTGCTTTTGGTCCGGCAAAGGGGTATGATGTTATTTGTCTCTTGCTGTTCTCTGAAAATTGTAAAAGAAGGATTGCACAGTAAAGAAACAGGGTAATGGACTAATGGCGTGTCTGAATAAATGAATAATGACACTGAATGGTTATTCGTATTTACTTAGCTTTGCGCTCGTTGGCGTGTACATGACAGGTTTTTCTATCAGATGGTTGATCCAATGCAGGCATCTCAATTGCATTGCCATTACATTAAGATTTTTTTGGTAATTTACAACTACTGGTATGTAATAAGGAATAAAAATATGAAGCATTGACCAAAAACTGAAGAGCTAAGGCATTAAGCTCTTTCTTTACCCCCATTTTAGATCACCTAATCAAGAACATTTGCTCGAAAATTTAGTTGTAACCTACTGTAAAAAAAATATTGAAGAGAAATATAAGAAGAAAAAATAAAACAAAATAGTTTTTCTAGTTAAAATTAATTTATATATACTTTAATTTATAAAGTTCTCATGAATTTTTCTATTTTTTTTTGTTTTTTAGAAGTCATTCCAGGAATAAGTTTATCTATCTTTATTTGCGTTATCCTATCAAACAAATGATACTTTCTCTCTTTTTAAAGGGAGAAATAGAGCCGCATTTGCGTCGGAAATCGCAAATAAAACGACCTTTTTTAAGTAACTACAACTCAACTGACAATATTCGAGTCCTATTTTAATTGGAAACATGTCCCGTAACAATTCCTTCCCTTAATTGAGTTAAGAATTGAGAAGACATTCACACTAGATTATGACCACACTGACTTGATTAGATTGCTAGCTTCAACTTCATATAGAAAAGCTTAACAAGGGAAAAAGGGTAAAGCTCAACTTACCCTAAACTTCATATAGTTATGAGCACTCTGGAGTCTTAAACTTGAAAGTAAAAGCTTTTTCTTAATTCGATAATTTAAAAAGAAATCCTTCGGTATTAACTATGGTGATCTTGAACCATGGTGATGATTATAGCCAAAGACTTCTAAATTTAAACGATACCAAGTAATGGAATTTACATATAAAGTTGAGGATTCCAATGACTCCAAGTGTATTCTTACAGTATCATTTATTATGTCACCAATGCAACAACAGTGTTAGAACAATTTTGACTATGTGATTAAAATCAAAACATACACCACTCGATTCAATATCCTCTACAGTTTGGGAAAAACACTGCATGATATTTCAGTCATTCCTTTGGTTTAAATATATAAAGGGGAGAAAAACTAGCATCAATGGTGAAATCAGTAACTGCACACAGTATGCAGTTCTTCTAAACTGCAGAACATCAATTTCCTACATCATTCAGGGTCTTCTACAGAGTGACAGACAGGAAGGTAGTACGTATCGAGCTGCCAATATCTTTGTTTCACACCTTCCCAAACTTGTTCTCCTAAACAATCCTTAACAGGCAATGGAATTAATTGCGTGGAATACCCCAAATTCTCAAGCTCAAGTGATACCAAATGGCAGTAAACAACATGGAAAAACGCATTACTGCCACAAAGGCCATTGAAGAATGAGTAGATACCACCAGGCTTCAGAAGTGTTGGGAGATGTTGGTGGAACTCCCTTAAATCTTCATAATACTCCCCATAGGTGTCAAAGAATATTCCTGAACACAATTCACGTCATTGACCCAAATCAGACATAACCCAGATAAAACTCATCATGCATCATACACATATTCAACAACATTAATAATAAAGCCTTATTTTTCACTAGGTGAGAGGTCAGCTGCATGGATTGCATGATAACATTGAAAACAGTTAAAGATCAAATTCCCAAAGAATTGGATGCATCTGCTACAAGTAAATAAAACTCCCAGATTCAAAACTAGGTCTAACTCAACTCAAAAAGCTAAAAAATTATAGATTTCCCTCACTTATATAACCATAAACTTTGGTTGTGAGGATGGATAAAGATAAAATTAAGTTAGGGTGTTTGGTAGGAGAGAAAAAACAAAATATAATTTTAAAAAAAAACTGTTTCCTATTTATACTCATCTCTCTATCCGTATCCTCGTCTCTTCTCTATTTCACCCAACCAATTTCTGTCCTCTCTATCAATCATACACTTTGTAGTCATATCAATATGAAATCTTTATAATACACTAAAAATTGAATTCGCAGATAATTTGATAACAGGTGGTCGGTCCAATAAGTTCACCAATGACCATATCCACCATTAGAATGGACTCTCAGCTTAAAATTAGAGACTGAGCTCAAGTAAATACCAAAAAGTAGCTCAAATAACGAAATTTGGCCTCCTAACTAGCCAATATAGGATCTTAATATTTCGTCTGTTTTCAACAGAAGACAATTGAATAAATTGTACTGCTACAATTAAGTATCAAGTCAATGAAGATTAGGATTAGAAATTACCATCATATGTTTCAAGCTGAGACAGAACATCCTGCCATCGGCCAAAAACTATCTTCACATTTTCCTTCTGACCCCAACCGGAGCGAAGCATGCGTTGATAAACCTCCGGATGAGCCTCAACGATGGTGTGTGATGCAGGTGCATACTGCTGAATGGCCGAATCCACGAGCCCCATTCCGAACCCAATATTGAGCACGTGGCCCCCTCCCGAACAAACAGCTTTGGCATGAGCCTCCATCAACGGCTTCTCCCACGCCATCATCACAGCTTTGCTTTCGGAGTCCATAAGCTTGTCTTCGCTAAAACTCACCCTATCTTCCAGATAATTGACACCGGAATCGCCGCTCTTGTTTTCCTTCCTCGCAATTGTTCCCAAGATCAGTTCGGCCTGAATCCCTGGCAAATTGAAACGAAATCAGACCCCAATAAGCAAATAGAAATAGTCGGAATGGAAAAAGAGGAATGTGTACCGGCGTTGAGGAGAAGGTCGAAGGCTTCGCTGTGGCCTTCCTGCATGGCGTAGTCGCCGGCGGAGAGGCTGGAGGGAGAGAGGGCGTTCCAGGGAGCGCCGGCGGAGAGGAGGAGAGTGAGGACGGGTGCATGGCCGTTCTTTGCGGCGTGCATGAGAGGATTGAGGCCCTCGCCGTCGAAGTGGGTGACGTCGGCGCCGGAGTCTATGAGAGCCCTCACTTTCTCCACGTCACCCTTCCTGGCCGCCTCGCACAGTTGCTCCTCCGCTTCCTTCATCTTCTTTGCTTCCAACCCTCAAACCCTCACCCTCCACTCTAAAACCTCACTATTCCTTTCCTCTCATTTCTTTTTTGTTATAAAAATTCTCGTTTTTACCCATCTTCATTTTTTATTTTCTATATTCATATTGAATAAAAACATTATAAAAAGAGAGTTTTTTATTTTATAAAATTTAGAAATTATTTTTTAGTGCGTATATGTGAAATAATTAATTTTAATATTAATTGTACATTTTATTTTCAATGCACGTTAAGTTTGTGTCATATTGAACATTAACCTTGTTGTGAAACATCAAATTTTGTCTTGTGTTTCAATTTTGAAGTTTAAAATATATTTAAATAAAACATAAAAATGATATGTGGTCTTTTTTGTTGGCTAAATTCCCTATTTAACACTTTTTTTTATTACTCTGTCTAATCCTCTTTTGTTTTTATTTTTTTATCTAATACCCTTTTATTTTTTATTTCCCTATCTAGCACCATTTCAAAAATAAATAAATAAATAATAATTTTTTTTATAATTTAAATTTTGAGTGCATTAAAAAATAAATATTTTTAATGTTTAAAATAGTTAGAAATATAATTAATGAATAAATAAATGAGCTTTTACAAAATAAAAATAAAAAAAATAATAAATTTCAAATGTTTAGTTTAAAAATTATTTTTTTTAAGAATGAAGAAAATAAAAAATTAAACTCTATACCAACATAAAAGTTGAATTTATAAATATAAATTAGTATTTATTTTTATTATTATTGATGATGTAATCATGTTAATTTCAAGTAAAAAATACATGACATAATTATAAAAAAACAAGTTGAATAAGAACTGTTCGAACAAAAAAATGTTCATATTGTCAAATACCAGGACACATATAAAGAATATGTCCCAACATTACTAGATTGTGCACTTTTCGTTATTAATTATGTTTTATTTCGCACAAACTATTTAATGTACCATTGAAAAAAATATTAAATGAATCACCATTTTTCATTTATTTTCATTTTTATGATCAACATATACTTATTTAGTATCGTTTTATATCTCTTATATTTATCTTATTTGTATTTTTTTATATCTTTTATCTTAATCTTAATTTGTTTTGCCTTTTTTTTTATAAAAGTTTTCATGTTAGACATCACTCTTAATTTATTTTGTCTTTATTTTATATCTTTTATGTTTTTAGTTATTATTTTTTCTGCCATTTTTTTTATTGTTGCTGTTTTTATTTTCTAGACTTATTTTTTTTTCATTTTTTTCTTATCATTTTTAAGCATTAAGTGTAACATTTGCATTAGTTTTATTTTTAGGATTTTGCATTTAGGGTAGACACTTCAATATTATTTGTGTGTCCCCTATTAATTAATACTAATTGACTTTGTTTTTTTTTTTTGCAATTATGTCACATATTTTTTACTTGAAATTAACACGATTACATCATCAATAATAATAAAAATAAATACTAATTTATGTTTATAGATTCAACTTTTATATTGTTGTAGGGTTTAATTTTTAATTTTTTTCATTCTTAAAAAAAATATTTTCAAACTAAACATTTTAAATTTATTTTTCTATTTATTTTTTATTTTATAAAAACTCATTTCTTTATTCATTATTTATATTTCTAACTATTTTAAACATTAAAAATACTTATTTTTTAATGCATTCAAAATTAAAATTATAAATAAAAATTATTATTTATTTATTTATTTTTGAAATGGTGCTAGATAGAGAAATAAAAAATAAAAGGATGTTAGATAGAAAAATAAAAAAAAAAGAATGTTTTTAAAATTAAAATATAATAATAAAAAATATGTAGTCGAACACCAACGAATAAAAAGTAAAAATTAACTTAAAAGAAAACAAGAATACAACAATAAATGACTAAGTAAAAAAAAAACATAAAAACAAAATATAGCATTTGTCGTAAAATGTTGATATAATTGGAAGTTTTAGAAAATAAATCATCATCACTTAAATTTTAATTGCATAAATTTTTTTCATTTTTTTACTAAAACAACATATTGGTGATTCAGGTGGTATTTTAATTTAATAAGTGAAAGACGAGGGAGCGTATAATTTGATGAATAAAATGGGTGAGGTAGTAGCAGTTGAGGACAGGGATATAATATAATTATTTTTCCTACTTTTTTTGGTTTCATTGCAAATTGCAATTCCTCCAATTGCAAGAACTTTTCTTTGAATTAACAGCATCCATCATTCAATTCACCACCTTCCCCTCTATCCCCAACCCAGATTATCCACTATTCCCTTTTTCCATATTCCGGTTATCATATATTAATTATATACTATCATTCAATATTCATGGCTACCAGTTTTGATCGATGGGAAAAAGATCCTTTCTTTAATGCTGCCGAAGAAGTTCAGGAATCTTCAGACAGGTATCTCTCGTTCTTGCAATTGGGTTTTCCATTTGTTTTTTTATGTTTAATCCAATCTTTAATTTTGTTTTTCCAATGAAATGTAGGTATAGTAGAATATAATCTTGCCAGGTGATTCCATTTTGGGGGTGAAATAAATGCACTTGCCAATACCTACCTTTTTATTCGTTTATTTCCCATTGAACTCGATATTGAAAGGCTTAAGGTTTTGAAGTTCATTTGTTGTGCACAATCTTGAAAGAAAAAACCTGAATTGCTCCCATTTTCTTGTTATTATGTTTAGCCACCATTACGGGAATCTTTGGCTCTCGTACAAGATCAAGGTTTCCTCGTAAGCTTCGACCCTCTGGGTTGGCTATGGAACTAATTGTGGGTCAGGGACCGACAACATAGTTAAAACTCGTCATTCTTGTTCAAGAATGTGTTTTGCTGGAATTGAACTTAAGTCTTTCAGCGTGTTTTTTTTTTATCAGCAATAAAAATCTTTCTCAGCGTGTGTTGCCAACTGAACCACATATCTAATGGGTCTAATTTTCTTCTTATTGAGATGCTATGATTGTGTTTTCAAGGATGGAATCTACCTATAGAACGTGGATTCACGCAATGAAGGATGCATCCACCGAATGGAACTTTGATGAACTTCGCCGAGATCTACAAACCGCTCTTGGCACTGCTAAATGGCAGGTAGTTTCTCTTAGTAAATATAGTTTCAAATTTTGTATCATCATAACTAAGCATGTGGTTGCACTTGTATGGCTAATGCAGTTAGAGGAATTTGAACGGGCTACTCGGTCAAGTTATAGTAAAGTTTCAACTGAGGATGCGAAAACTAGGCACCGAGATTTTGTTGATGCCATCCGTGACAAGATCAGCAAAGTTGAACATCTGTTACTAGAACCTGTTCATTCGGGTAGGAAGGTAGCTCTGCCTTGGCCCCGTCTGGATGAAGGAGAACGTGATGAACTGGCATCATTTCTCTCGGGAACATCGGCTTCTGTTTGCAAAATCCCTGTTAAATGTACCAGCAGAGATGGTGAAAATGTGCAATTAATTGACAAAGATTCGTTCCCTGATTGTTCAACCGATTTACATGTTTCATCTGCGCGGGGTTCGTCTGATGCAGCACAGGAAAAGTCACTTGGGCATCGGAGAGCAGCTAGTGCTGATGCTGATATTAGTTCTTGGAAAATCACTGTTTCTGATGGTGTCCAACAATCGGGTTCCTCCAATGGTTCTTCCGGTGCAATTCCTATGCACAAGGTAGCCAGTCTCTCCGGATTTTTTGGTTCCGTGAGAACAATCTCTAAGTTGAAGTGGTCTAAGAATGGTTATCGAAAGCTGAAACCAGTGAATCATTGTGAAGAGACGGATAGTGAACTATTACAATCAGCTGGATTGAATGGGGTTTGTGCTTTAGCTGCTTTGTTTTTTAACACAGATTTGCTTGTGTATTTCAATGCTTTTTGCTTAATTATTAATATTTCATGTTTACTTTTGCAAATAAAGGGCATCAATGCATACTATGAAAAACGTAAGAGTTGCCTTGGTAATTATGATGAATCTTATGATAAGCAACTCCACGGGTGGTACGGGGCTTTGCAAAGGCAGCTTCAAAGATCTCAATACCAAATGCAATACAACCGGCATGTTCAAATAACTATCTGGGCTGTTATTCTCCTTTGCCTGATTGGTAAGCTCTGGATCTTTGTTTGTGTTTTAAAAAAAATGTATGCACCAACATTCTCTCAATTTCTTAGCTTTGAAATTGGTGGAATGTATGCACCTCCATCCTCATCTTTTTTATTCTAATAATTGGTATGACCGTGTTGATGATGCTTTCCATTTAGGCCGCCAGAACTCCTTGATCATGAAACTATTTTCGCCCCTTTTTACTCCTGAAAGGCAGAAGGCTGCTTTTGAGTGCTCTTCGTTCCTTTCTATCTACATGATTTCACACATAGACACCAAGTTATTTGAACTTATTGAACTTTATTATGCATTATGCTGATGTGAATTCAGATCAGAAAGAACAAGATTTAAATTAGAACAGAGAAGAGAGTTATGAAAATTCATCACTTTTCTATTCCAATAGTATGTATATGTTGCTTACAATTTTGATATCCCTGCAGTTTTTATTGCTTTTTGCACGATGTAGAAAGGAAGATTTTGTTACATTATGTATCATTTTGTGGAGTGCGGCGGACAGAATCGGGTTTGGACAAGCGATGCCTTGATTCGAGGTGAGATATGTTACTGTTTAGAGTCTTCCATTACACACAGTGTAGCACTTCTTAGCTGTTTTTCTCTTCATGGTATATCCATTTTTCACCTATTTTAATGGTCTCAAGAAGAGTGTTCTTTTCCCTCTTCGCTTTTGTACTATATGACCACATCAAGATGTACAGAACTAATTGAATGGACACTAACCAATGTAATTTCTCATCGATGCGATAACTCTGTTATCCACCAAAGATTTTGGCTTTGCATTCACAATTTGAGGCCAATATTCTATCTTCATTCATGTCAATTACTAAGCACTAATGAAAGTAACTCATTGTTATACTAAGTCTAGAGCTATGGAAAGATTATATATTTTTAAAGTAACATATAAAGATTTATTAATTGTTGTAGCAGTCTTTGGAAGACTCAGCCTATTATTTCAATTATTTTGTATTAGTTTTATTCGATTAAACTTATTTTTGTTTCTCAGGTTTTTTCTTTTAAATTTGTACTCATTACAGATGTAATCCCTTTTATTACGATTTATCTATTTTTTAGTTAAACTAGAACAATGCCCGTACATCGTATGGGTTACGTTTCTATTTTTGTAGTTATTATTAATGTATATATATATTAAGGGTGGGGGAAAAAATCCAAATTACAAAATCCAATCTATAATTAACCAAATCCATATTTTTGGATTTTAAATCCAATCCATTTAATTGGATATGAATTATATATAGATTGGATACATTTTTGGATTATCCAAATTGCATTTTGGATTGGATTTTGACTTGGCCCGATCCAAGTTCATCCAGGTTTAGCAAAGTTGGCCCAAGTTCACGTTGAACCGAAAAGTCTGAGCCCAAGTCGCATTGAGTCGACCTGAGTCGATTGGGGTCGATATTGAGCCGAGTTGGCCTAGGCCAATGTCTAGTCGAGTCGGTCCATGCCCATATCGAGTTGAGTCTTTCGAGTCCGATATGGAGTCGAGCAGGCCCAGGCTGATATCAAGCAAAGCAGGCCCGAGCCGATGTCGAGCCGAGTAGGCCCGGATTGATGTCAAGCCGAGCAGGCCAAGGTCGATATTGAGCCGAGCAGGCCCGGGTCGATGTCGAGTCGAGCAGTCAAGAGTCCATGTCGAGCCGAGCAGGCCTAGGTTGATGTCGAGTCGAACGGGTTGGGACCGATGTTGAGTCGTCTAGGCTCGGGCCGAAGTCGAGCTGAGCAGGCTAAGGCCGATATTGAGTCGAGCGGGCCTGGGCTGATGTCGAGTTGAGAGGGCCCGGTTCGATGTCGAGTCGTGCAAACCCGGACCGATGTCTAGCCGAGCGGGCCGACATGATTTCAAGTTGAGCGGTCCTGAGCGATGTCGAGCCGAGCAGGCCTGATCGATGTCGAGTCGCTTAGGCCTGGAATGATGCCGAGACGTCCGGGCCTAGGTCGATGTTAAGTCGTTCGGGTGGGCTCGGATCGATGTAGAGACCTCCGGGTGGGCTCGGATCGATGTAGAGACCTCCGGGTGGGCTCGGATCGATGTAGAGACCTCCGGGTGGGCTCAGATCGATGTAAAGACGTCCAGGTCCGGGCCGATGTCGAGTCGTCCGAGCCTGGGTCGATGTCGAGCTGAGCAGGCCAAGGCCGTTGTCGAGCCGAGCGGGCCCGGACCAATATTGAGTCGTGCGAACCCGGGTCGATGTTGAGCCGAGCGGACTTGGATCGATGTCAAGTCGAGCGGGTCCGACCGATGTCGAGTCGTTCAGGCCCGGACCGATGTTGAGTTGTCTGAGCCTAGGCCAATGTCTAGTCGTCTTGGCGGGCTCTGGCCGATGTCGAGCCGCCCGGGCCTAGGCTGATGTCATGCCATGTAGACCTAGGTCGAGATGGAGTCGCGCAGGCCTAGGTTGATGTCGAGCCGATCGGGCCCGGGTCGATGTTGATCCAATCGAGCCCAGGTCGATTATGAGTTGAGCGGGCCCGGGGTTGATGTCGAGTTGAGCGGGCTCGGGGTCGATGTCGAGTCGTTCGGGCCTGGGTCGATGTCAAGTTGTCCGGGCCCGGGTCAATGTAGAGTTGTCCGAGTCAAGGCTGTTCTCGAGCCGGGCGGGCCCGAACCTTTGTCGAGCCGTGCAGACCCGGGCCAATGTCGAGCTAAGCGAACTTGGACCGATGTCGAGTCGTCCGGGTGGGATCATGTCGAGGTCATGCTGTCCCGGCCTGGGTCGATGTCGAGTCGTCCTGGCCTGGGCCGATGTCGAGTCATCCGGGCCCGGGTCGATGTCGAGTTGTCCGGGCCCGAGTCGATGTCGATTCGTTCGGGCTCGGATTGATGTCTATTAGTCTGAGCCTGAAATTATGTCGAGTCCTTCGGCCCCGGGTCGATGTCAATGGGTCCGGGCCCGAGTCAATGTCGAGTCGTATGGGCCTGGGCCCGGGTAGTTCGGGTCGGGCTTATGTCGAGTTGTTCGAGCCGAGCCGATGTCGAGTCATTTGAGTCCAGGCCGATGTCGAGTGGTTCGAGTCCAGGCCGATGTCGAGTCAAGTTGGTCCGCGTCCAGGTTGAGTTGGCTTAGGCCAGCTCGAGCCAAGTTAGTCTGTGTCCATATCAAAATAAATGGATTTAATGTATTTGACAAACAAAGTTGATTTAATTCACTTTAAATGGATTTTAAAATAAATCCAAATAAATTTGATCTAGTTAAAATGGATATGGATTTTAAATCCAATCCATTTATTTGGATTTGGATTGGATCTAAATTTGGAATTTGAAAAATCAAATCCATGACCACACTAGTATATATAACTAAAATGATCTATTCTTATACATATTAAAATAATGGTTGCTATGTATTTATCTTTAGGGTGTGTTTGGATTGGGGAGAAGATTTGAGGGAGTGGATTTAAAGTGATTTAAAAAGAAAGTGTGAAAAAAGTGAGGTTGTTTGGATTATGTATATTAGAGTGAATTTGTGAGAAAAATTTATTGAAGTTTGTGTGTGACAGGATGATTGCAAGGAGATTTTTTTTTTTTTAAATATATAAAATGTAAGTTTACAAATTTATCATTTTCTTAAAAAAACATTTTCACAAAATCAAATCAAAATTAAAATTAACTTTTATTTTGTTAATATTATTATTTAATAAATTTATTTTAATTATTATTAAATATGTAATTTATATTTATTTTTATTTTTATTGTTAATAATTTATTATTATTATTATCATTATTATTATTCCTATTTTAAATATATTATTATTTCATAGTTTACATTTATAATACTAGTTTATTTTCTTTTATTATTACTATATAAATACATTTATATTATTATTATATAAATATATTTATTACTATTATATTATATTATTATAAATTATTTTATTATATTTATATTATAAATATATAATATATAAAGTATTATTTTATATATGTTTAAAAAGTTATTGAGGATAATTTTCACTTTTTATATAAATTTTGGCAAACTTTCGCGGTCTGCATGGCACAGGGACTGCTTTTGTTTCTCATCTCGAAAATCATCGCCATTCAATCTGCTTAAATCATCAAAAATAAACTAAAACATTCTTTGTTTTCTTTATCCGAGTGAACGTTCACTCGGAAAGCAAACAAAGCCTAAGTATAACAAATTATCTATTATTATAATATGGGTTAAGTTCTACTTTCTTTAGTTAGTTAATAGGGAATAGCCCTCACACTTCCACGTGGATAACTGCATATCTTATATACATAGATAAAATATTCATCATCATCTAATATATTTTTACAAGATATTTTCTATAGTCTACTCAAGTTTATAGTTTGTGTCTGGTTTCAACTCGAATTCATCGTCACTTCATTCACACAAACATTAGATTGTTAAATAATTCAAAAGCTTTTATTTTAATGATTACTTAAAAAAAATACTATTAAAAAAAATTAAGTTTAATTTAATTTTATAAAGTTGATTTATATGATGAGATTAGTATCTATTTATATATTATAAAAAAAATTATCTCTGATTGGATCTCCAACTTACACTATACATACTTAAAAAAATTAGAAAACGCATTTTTTTATTCCAGTATTTTAACTTTTAAAACATGTTTTAATAAGTTTTTTTCATAAGTTGATCTTAGTCTTTTGAAAAAAAAAATTATAAAAAATTGTCTAAACATATTTTTTATTGTCATTTTTTTACCATTCATTATATATGAATAGGAAGATGTTACGTCAATGTATCAAGTTACTTAAATACTTACTCTTATTTTATCATAATTTGTTTTAAAAATAGTTTTGAAATTTCAATTATATCTCATTCAAATAATAGTAAATGATCAAGTTTAGAGGCTCTTAGCTCTTAAAATAACCAAGAGACTAAAATAATAATGAACTATTAAGTTAAAGAACTAAAATAATACAAACTCTTTTTTTTTTTTAATTTAAGCGAGTTAAAAAATTTAATAATAATTAAGAAATAATCAGATAAATAATCAAACATATTTTAGGATAAAAAATAATGTTTTAACATTTTATATTAGTTTTCTTCACAACTTAGTAATGGTGAATTCCTCCATATACGACTATATTATATTATAAAAAATCGATTACAAGGATTAAAAACAAATAGAAGAAAATATTTTGATTAACTTTATTTTAACAACTCATTCATTATTGTGTCAAATATGAAAATCAATAAACAACAATCTGAATTAAAGGCCAAGACATTGATGATGAAGGAGTTGGAATAAGAAGAGCTAGTAGTGAGTGATGGTGAAGCATCGATAGCCAAAGTAGAGAGCAGCAACAAGAAGAGGAACAAAGAGGTCGTAAAATGAAATGGACTTATAGTTTGCACCATCTTTGATCACGAAAGCACTCATCTCTTTGGTGTTGGATTCCATGTCCACGACATCATCGTTCATGTCTACCTTTTTCACCTTGGCACCTTCCAGAACACCCACTTGGTACTTCAGTACCATGTTTTCTGCTGCTTTGCTGTGTCCAATGGCATCAAACTGCTTTGTCGCTTCCTTCCCAGCCACTTCTGCAATCACCTCTTCCCCTCCAGGGTGTTCCTCCAAAAACTTTGTCACATCCAACACCTATAAAATTATATTAATAACATAACTTCAATTTAAACTCGTTACACTCAACTGTGTTATGTGTTATCTTGATACAACTTTATCTTATCATGTCAGTATTTCTTTAAATTACCTTATATTAGTAAAAAATAAGAAAAAATTACCTTATTTTCTTGAAAAAACCTGATTCAGACTTAGAGTGTTTAACGTAAGAAGGTAGTATACTTACTCTGCCATTGATGACCACCCAACAGTCTCTGTTGGATTTGTGCTGGGAAACCTGTGAGAGGGTGAAAACCCTTGGTTCGGCCATGCTTGCTAATAATAATAATGGAAGAGTTTTTAGTGAAGAAATGTACGTGCTGAATTCTTATAAAATATAATGGTGGTAGTTAAAGTTGCACTTTCCGTTTCTACCACCACGTGTTTTTCTTCCTCCGGAGTTATCAACTACCAGTCACCACGTGGATCAATAACTGCCAAATCTATCTTTGACTTATATGATAAGTGGCATTCTTTATGATTAATTGTCAAGTTGAAGTGAGGGACAAAATAAAACTAAATCATGGAGATGATAGGCTTCTCTTCCATCCATTCAAATATCTCCTCTCAAATATATTGAAAACATATTTTTTTGCTCAATTGATCATCCAACTACGTGTAAAGACCAAAAGTTGCAACCAATTTTCCATTTCTACCAATTTTTGTGGACTAAGTCACATGCTTGGGATGATAAGATCTCTCAATCTATGGTTTGCGAGTATTAACTAAAGTAGCCTACAAACTAAATATATATTATAGTTTCACTTATTATATAGTTAGAAGTTGAGGAAAGGTTTAGTTTTTGGATACAGGAATACATTTGTGGGTATATTATTTTTAGAACAATAAATTTAACGTGACTTATAGGTTAAGATTCATGAATTTTTTGAATTTTATTATCGTGTTGCAATTTCACAGTGTAATTACTAAAATAAGTAAAATACGTCTTGAATTTGAATTGAAATTTGATTATATTGAAACTGTGCCATGTTAATACAAAAATTTGATTATATTAAAAATGTGTCAAGTTGTGTAACTTGACATGAATTATACATTTTTGATAATTAATAAATGAAATTACATCATGTATTATGTTTATACTCGATATATCAAGAGAGATGACATTACGGAATCAGAAAATTTTTATGATTACGTTTAGAATGCTTTGAATTTTTTTGTATACATACATATACATATATCTTTTCAATTTTCTTTAAATTGTAAGCCCTCTCTTATATAATTGATTACTAAATTATGTATATATATTTGTATGGTAAAATATTTAATTTATAATTTCACTATTTGAGAAATTACTATATTAACAATTAACCATTTTTTTCTAATATTGAAAAAAAAATCTAAAGAATCCAATCTTCAATTCCATTTTTATAATTATCAAAATTACACATTCATAAAACAAACAAACAAAAGTAAATTTATTTCTTGTCTTTATTTGCAGTCTCTTCTTTCTAGTTCTCCTAGAGTCCGTTTGATAAAGAAAAGAAGAATATACTAGATGAAAATTTATAAATATTTATATAGAATAATAATGTAAACACTGAGCTTTTATTAAAGAAAAATAGAAAAGATATTGAAAAAAAGAGAGTAGAAACAAAATAAAATAATAAAAAAGTGTATAAAAACACTATTAAGATTCCTGCCTCCATCCTACCAAACAAACTCATTTAATAGCAACACCTCTCTATTTCCACTCCATGGCTCTAAACACACCACTAGTTTTCTTGAAATAAAAGATGCGTACATATCACATTATCATTCATGTCATAAACTCTTTACCAAGGGCAACCATCATCCAAAAACTGCTACAATTTGAAAGGAAGTCACAATCTCCACAGGTTCTTTTTTATTACAAATTCAATTTATCTCCAGAGGCCGACCAGGAATTTACAAAGTACAAACGCTACCGTGCACCTCCAGCTTCTGTACTGGGCTTTGAGAACTCCTTGCTGTTAACTGTCTCCTTGCTATCAAATTCCACTCCTTGAAATGTGATCCGTGAGGATCGATACTTGCTACCAAATGCAGTACCAAACCCCCAACCAAGTCCTACTCCAACGCCACAGCCTCCACCTTGAAAATTAAATCCAACATACCCAATTCGATATTGATAGGTAAAATTCATATTTGATTCATAAAAAAAAAGACAGTAACTATATTTCAACATAAAAAAGAAATCCAAATAGCACTACTTGAAACAACGTGGAACTAAAATCATAAAAACCATAGATGGAACTAAGATCAAGATATAGCAAATGGCAACATTACTTGAGTCAGGAAAAAAAAACAGAGCAGTTTCTTTATATATATATATATATATATATATAATATTATTATTAGAGGGAAGGGGTTAGACTAATGATGTCAACCCTATCCCATAAGGTTAGGTATTAGCACTAGCACTAACCAACCAAACCAGAAGGATAGATAAATTAGAAAACGATTTGCTACAAAGTGATCAACAAGTACCTTTGAAGAAAAAGTCTTTAGGTGTAAACTGTAAGATTAAGGTTTTGAAGAAAAAAAGGCTACCCACATCATGCAGCATGTCATAGTCATAACTATAGAATACTGAAAATTAAAACTTAGAAGCAGTAAAGAAAGCAGATTCATGATTATTGTACCTGCACCAAGACCCAATAAGTTCAATGGCATACCTGTGCAACAGATCAGATACATAAATTATGAACAGAGTATGAAGAAAATGATTTCATCTTCGTATTATTTCAAAAGAAGAGATACATTATATAAAGAAGGAAACAAGAAACATAGAATATTTACAGAATTAAGTAGGAATCACAAAGTTACCAGAATAAAATAAAAATACAATACTTGAGTGAAATCCTTCCTATTATTGAGATGCTGTCATTCTCTTAAAATAAAATAGATATTGATCTAGCCAACATTAGATCAGTATTTCCACGAGGCCTTTGTGAGCATATCTACTTCCTACAATTTGGTTGGAATGCAGTACCTGGGATAAGACCCAATTAAGTTTCTGTCAATCATTACATGATTCGTCCTATCAGATTTAATTGGATTATGAACTAATCCTTCTTGCTCGAATATAAACAAAAAACTAATTCACACTAATTAAGAAAGCTAATTAACATCATTTAACTATATCAAATCAATCTAGTTTAGAACGTAATTTCCCTTTATTAGAATTTGATATCAAGAATATAAAAAAAAGTCATTGATCACAAAAATCCAATCAAATGAACAATAATTTGAAGATAGTATAGTATAATTAAATAAGACGAAAGTAGTTGTTATTTGATATCAACATACATGCAATTTTCTTTACATGTATTCGAGATTAGTGGGATTATGCCCTTGGAGCACTGCTTTCACTAGAGAGTTTCACAGGTTAATGAATTGGAAGAGATAAATCTTCAAGAAATCTATTTATCCAGATAAGTTCCGAAACACCTTCACTACTTGCTCTATATTTTGCCTCTGTACTGTTCCTAGTCACAACAGTCTGTTCCTTGCTTCTTCCAGTCCCCAGTTTCTCCATATGGAGGACTTTGTATCCTCAACTGAACCTGTCTAAATCACCTCTGTATCCAGGACACTGAGTGTCTAAGATTTTGGGAGGAGAATATGGTTTGTTCGTAAGTGAAATGGTTAAGACAGCTAGAGGCTAAAGTCCATTCACTGCACTCAGCTAAATAGAAAAGGGAGGTAGGAAACTAGGACTGAAACTTTGCAGAAGACTTGACAGGGGAAAATAGCAATAGATAGACAGAATTTGGGAAGAGTGTGATTGGTTTAGCTGAAGAAATCCAGTGAAATTTTGGAATGAAAATTAGCACACAGAACTGAAGAAGGATGATAGAAAATGTAGTCCAATATTCTTCACTCTACACAATCATATTTGGCCAATAATAAGTAACTCGGGTATGAAAATGAGCTAAGAGCAAGTTTGGACAAATTCCAAGGTGAAATATGAACCAAGCTGATAAAAATGAATCTCACAGAAGTAAAAATCAACTTACTTTATTGATATTTTTCAAAAGCTCTATCATTTAAATCAAATACGTATTTCATATAAGCTAGAAAAAAACCTACTCCAAACCAGGCCTACATTATAAGCCTAAAATGTCTTTGTCCACCCACATTCCATTCTCGGCCAAAAAAACTGAGTTAAGATTAAAGCCTTTCCACCTCACTCCATTTCCAAGTTCCTCTCTATTATCCAATCTAAAAAAGTACCATATACCAATACACAATCAGTTATCCGAGCATATCTAACGAATTCGTTTGGAATGACAATATTAACACGAAAATAAAACTAAAGGAATTTTAAAACTACAACTAAATTGCCTGCATAGTCTCAAGAACAAGGACCAATAAAAGATCGTGAGAGCTTAAAAATACCTTGTAAACAGCGCGGATTACAAAATTACGTTCCTAGGGCACGAAAATAAAACTAAAGGAGTTTTAAAGCTACAACTAAATTGTCTGCATAGTCTCAAGAACAAGGACCAATAAAAGATTGCGAGAACTTAAAAAGACCTTGTAAACAGCGGGGATTATAAAATTGCGTTCCTAGGGCACTGGAACACGAGTAGAGAAACCTCTTAAACTATTCAATTAAAATGATTTGGAAATGAAAGTGAAGCAGAGAAAATAAATGCAGCGTGCTGCCACCGACCTCCGAAACCCCATCCTATACCGAAACCGCAACCTACGCCGAAACCTGAAAAACAAATAATTGCGATAAGGATTCAAGATTCGGAATATGAAGAAATGGCGAAACCCACGGCATACCAAATCCAACGCCAGTTCCGTTGAAGGTTGTGATAACCATTTCTGATTTCTTTCCTTCTTTACGAGTGATAGATTATACAGAGTAAAAGGAAGATGCATAATAAAGGGCCTAATCAGAGGAATCAGAGCAAAATGTGAATTAACTATTCCAAGACTCTTTCTTCCTACACCTCCGTACCTTCCCACACCATACTAAATATGAAAATACCATTTTATCCTTTTTTTTCACTCCTTAGATTTGAAATAATAAGCCTATGAATTATGTAATCTGGATATATTTCGGATTACATAATCCAAAAGTCAATTTCATATTTAGAAAAGGCTTCTGAAATTATGTAATCCGAAAGTTAATAACACATTTAAAAAGAAGGCTTCTGGATTACATAATTCGAAACCTAATCTTATGTATAGAAAAGACTTCTGGATTATATAATCCAGAACTAATTACAAAAGACTTCTGGATTACATAATCCGAAAACTAATTCTGGATCTAGAAAAAGACTTCCGGATTATGTAATCCGGAATATTGAAAAGGGTATATTTGGAATACGAAAAATTTATGAGGATGGCACAAGAAGGTATCGAGGCGCACGAAGAAGCAGCCGTATTCGAGTGGAGAAGCCTTTTTTCCATTGGCCCATATCAATGTACAAAATGAAGGCACTTTCTTCCTGCACCCCTACATTTTTCTTACTTCACCCCACAATTTTGTAAATCCCGAAACTGACTTTCACCTTTTATTTGAAACTGGGATCTGGGAGTGTGTTACAGATTCATCAATCTGGAAGTGAATTATCTTGCTTTCTGAATGAGGGTGTTTTGGAAGCAAAGTTTACATAAATTGTTAATTTTTGGATTGTTGATTTTTGAATTGTTGAATCAGGAAGCCTAATTTCTATTATGGATTGGTGGATCCATAATGATTTTTTTCAATTATGGATTTCTGAATCCGTAATTTATTTTGAATTACGGATTTCCAGATCCGGAATGCATATTTTTTAACACTGTCATTCATGTACTACCGGAAACATCAATCTAGGAGGTTACCAGAAGCACCAATCCGGGAGGTTACCGAACGTGTCAATCCAAAATTTTACCGGAAGCGCCAATTCAAAAATTTACCGAATTTCATAATCCAGAATGCAAAAAATAAATATACAGTTTTTATATGGAGATAATTTTATCTTGCACAACATTATAGAGGTGTAGGAAGAAAAATATAGAAGTGCAAGAAGAAATTGCCCAAAATAAAAGGCCATTCGGACTAAGACCCCAAAAGCAAGTCGATTCTATCTGTCAAATTCTTCCTGCACCTCCATATTTTTCTCCTGCACCTCACACTCTCAAAAATACCTTTATATTTTACTGATATTGGATATAAAGTTAATGTTGGATATAAATTATTTTTAAACTCAAATTTGATTTAAAGTTATCATCAAACTTTATATATATATATCTATTTAATTAAGCGATTCCATATGAATAATCCACATATCTTTCTACACGGGAGACACATCCGGGTCAAGGTTTTAGTCAAATTTTGGTTGCATAAATAAATTTATGTAGTTTTTCAAAAAATTTATCAAATCATTAATGTCAATTCCAAGTATCAAACTAGACAGTATTATAATTTATAATTTCATGTCATAATCAGTTAAACGTATACTTGTCAAATGGATGTTTACTATTCAAAGATCAATATGCATTTATATACTAACAAAAAAAATGTGCTTCAACCTATGAATAATTAGGGATGATGATTCACCTAAGTTATGATTGCATGAACCAAAAAAGAAGAAAGTGAGTAAAAAAACTTGAAAAACCAAAGATAATTTTTACTCACAAAAAAAAGTGTTATTTTATATTTCTTTAGTCAGGACTTTTTATTTATTCAATTTTATTTCTTTTAAAATTGTTATAGTAGTAGGAGCTCGATGACTAAGAAATTAGTGATATTGATAACATAATATAGAAGGAGTCTCTATCCAGTATATGAAAAGAAAACAATAAAACATATATGGTGCTTTGAAGAACAAAATTTGTAAAAAAAATAAATATGAAGTAAATATAGAATATGACTTTAATAAAAAAGATAAATATTAAATATCTACAATTTGAATTTGATTTTTTCTAATAATTTAAGTTGAATTAGTCTAATATTTTAAGTTGAAGAGTAATTTGAAGTTATATAAAATACTTATAATCAATATAATTTACCTCTGAAAATGTTAATTACTTTGAAAAGTTTAGTAAAATGGTGCAATGTGAATGGTCAAATTTGAAAAATATTTCAAAAACAGACAAGTGATACTCATGTACTCAACCAGCACGAATTCACTTTCCTAATGTCAATTTTCATTCGTTTATAAAATTTACATAAAAGTCATTGTATTTCTAACAACTTTATTTATTTAAAAATGGTGTGAAAAGTCATGCTTACCTAAATTTTCTTTTAAAAAAAGGGAAGTCATAAAAAAATGTATGATTAGGACGAATTATGTGTATTTTTTATACTCAAGTTGTCATATCCTTCTAATAAAAAAATGTTAAAAAGTTATGATGGCATGAATTATAAGTATTTTCTTATTTTATATATTTAAATATCTCAATAATTAAAAAATAAAATGTAGGTTCTAAAATTAAAATATTTTAAAAATTATAAACCCTAAAATAAAATAAAATACATAATTCAAAAATCACGATAATTTTTTTTTTCATTTAAAAAGAAAAATATTATGCTTTGAAATATTTATTTAATAACATTAATTATATATATTATCATCTTATTTTAATGAGTTAAAGTTAGTATTCATATTCATTTTAATTTCATGCATTTGTTTATGCAGTATGTATTTTATTTTATAGAACCTGCATATCATTTTAGAATATTTTTATTTTAAAACCTACATTTTTATTTTTTAATTAATAACACATTTAAATATGTAAAACTACAAAATATTTGTAATTTATATCACTATATTTTTTACCCATTTTTTTTTGTTTTTAAACCAAAAATTACAATTTTATAAAAATTAAAAAAAAAATCTGAAGTCAAGATATGATGACTTTAGTATAAAAAAAATCATTATAATCATGTCTAACTTATATGTATTTTTTTACAATAAAATTGTCACAACAACAAATATTTACCTCTTTTAAAAATAAAATAATAACTTAATAACATATTTACCTTAATCAAACCCGTGTTGTGACATCTTTCAAAACGTTAGTCTTTCAAAAGTATGGAAAGAATAGAATGTCAAAGTTTATATATTTTTTTTTATCTTCTGACGTTTTTGTTTTTTTTCTTATATTCTCACTAGTATGAATTTGGAGAGTCAAATCTCTATTATTCTTAATAAAAAAAAAAGAATCCAACAATTATGATCTTACAATAATGTTGCGCTACAT
Source organism: Phaseolus vulgaris (assembly GCF_000499845.2). Classification (NCBI taxonomy): domain Eukaryota; kingdom Viridiplantae; phylum Streptophyta; class Magnoliopsida; order Fabales; family Fabaceae; genus Phaseolus; species Phaseolus vulgaris. The sequence continues at coordinate 12,186,338 of NC_023751.2, read as the reverse complement.
TAATTACTTCCGTTGTTTAAAAGGTTCGTATCACAAGACAACCTGATCTACAGGTCTAATCAATGATCATAGGAACTAACCAGAAACATTACTTTGGAACAATAATCACTACAAATGGAAGAAGAACAACGAAACACGTCACTGAAAACTGATACTTGCATTTCATTCAAATCTGCTACCCCTTTCGGGAGACCTGTGGATACAAACTTAGAAATTCATTCCTTTTCAAACACAGTTTCATCTCTCAATGTGGATTATTATACAAAACAGAAACAGAACACAACATAAATCCGGATGCACAGCTCTTTTTTATCCCACTCACCCGAGTTTTATTTGTTCCATATAACTTACAAGGAAGATGAATAAATCAAAACACAAACTGATACACATTACAAATCAACCACGATTCAATTATTCAAGGAACAATCTTATAACCCTTGCACTTGTCTATCCAACTTATGAGCGAATTCTTGGAGTTCCTGAATCCCAAAAATCCATGTTCTTTGGCCTTGTTCATGCTATCTAACACTCCTTCCGCAGAGAAAATAATATCAACAAACCACCAATCACCAACCTCCTCAAGTTTAGTAGGCAGAAGCTGATTCGCACTCACAATCTCATCCCAAACAGGACCCTTATCCTTCATCACTTCCGACAACTTCAAATGCGAACCTTCTTCAAAACCATACTCCTCAATCCCAAACTGTTCAGCCAACACCTTCCAGAGATGCTTCCACTTGAACACATCACCATTGGAGCAGTTAAATGCTTCATTCCGCGCATTGGGGTCAACAGCCGCCCAAATATGCTGCTCCGCAATCAAATCCGCATCGGAAGAAAAGGAATAACCCTCCCAGGCGCCTTTCGTACCGGGAAATCTCAACGGAACCCCCTCGTGCTTGCAAATTGCGGCATAAACGCAAACAGACCCAACCAGGTTCATCAAACTGTAGGGAGAAAAGCCAAATATTGTTCCGGGTCTGTGTACGGACCAAGTCAAACCCTCTTTCTTAGCGCTTTCTTCAAAGAGAATATCCTCTTGATTGTAGTAAAAATTAGGCGTGTCCAAGCGCGGGAGATCCTCCGTGAAGGGGGGCTCGTGGGATTGGATCTTGCCGATGGATTCGAACGATCCAAGGTAGTGCTTGGTTCCTGTCTGGAGGGACACGTGACGCAGATTGGGAGCATTGGGGATAACGGCGCGCAGCACATTCTGTAACATCGCGCCGTTAACTTCGCAGTTCTCCGCCTCGGTGGGGCGGTTAGTCCAGGACACGAAGAAAACGTGCGTGACGTCGGTCAAGACGGAGAGCTTGCTTTCGGCGTCGGCGGGATCGGAGACGTCGCACTGAACATACTCGATGGGGTGATCGGCGTTCCACGACGGCCGCGGCCTCCGTGCCACGCCGTAGACTTTCCATGGACCACCGGGGGTGTCGTGGAGAGGCAGGATCTCGGCGAGGCTGTTTCCGACGATGCCCGTGACGCCGATCACCAGTCCCACGCTCTCGAAGCTTCGCGGAGGTTCATCTTCCTCGAATTTCTTCTGCAGCGGCACAAGAAACAAATTCACAAATAATAATAATAATAATAATTGAATTGAATAAAGGAAAACGACGATGAATAATCGATGAACTTGCCTTGGCAGCGCCGATTGCTCCAGCCCACCACCAACTCATTTTCTTTTTCCTTTTGTTTTTGCTTGTTTTGAATCTGATAGAGGGAAATGTTTAGGATAAATGAAGACTTGAATCTGGATGGTTGGATTTAGTAGATGTATATGTATGACCTGTCCTCATAGTTGTAACGGGATAAGGCCAAGATCAAAAACAGAAATGGAATATTTTATATTTCTTGCTTTATATTATTTAATACCATAAATATATAGCGGCATACAATTAATTTTATAACAAATATACATTATTGTATTATTTAAACTTTATAGTAAATAAAATGTGTTTAAATATAATAATTATATTGTATAGTTATAATAAATAATTAAATTTGTGATGTTTTTTCTAAGTAATTATTTATGATATAAAATCATTAAAATCAAGTTTAAAGGATAAAGATAAAAAAACGTACTGATTAAAGTTGATGACGAGACCCTTAATAGGATCAAATACTTATAGTGATCAAAAGATAAGTATTTTGAGAAGATGAGAAAAAAAGAATTTCATTAGTTGTCAAACTCGGGTAAAATGCATGTTTTAAAAAAAATAAGGGAAATAATATTGAATAAGAAAACCAAAAAGTTAAATATCATTGTTAAGCTGTATAATGTAATTGTTAACATAAAAGTGGATAGTTTGTTATATCTTTTAAGACTATCTAGGGATTTAATTTAAGTGGTGTTTTTATAATGTCTATTTAAGAAAACAAAGGAGAAAAAGTCACACTCTTCAGCCAGAGCAAGGATGAAAAGAGGATGGTTCGAGCAAAACTTTATCTATAAATGTGTGATCAATTTATAAAATTCAAGCTTATTATCCTATTTCAAATAGGTATAACTATATAAACATGTTAATAGACTAATTATCATATAAAAAACACTATAATTCGTTGGTTGGATAGATGATTTATAAGAGTAGCTTATTTTTTATAAATAATTTAAAGTATTATATAATAAAATGTATTATTTAGATAGATAATTTAAGAAAATTAAAAATTCTTGAGAATAATTTGATTATTCATAATTAAAGGGTTTATGTATTAATTTAATTTTTATTATAATATAATTTACATATTTATAATAAATTTTAAGTATATATAGTAAAACACTTATTTTCTTAATATAACCTAGTTTGTTATAGTTCAATCTAACTTTTCAAAATTGATAGTTATTTATTATGCCTCAACAGCAGGAGATTCAAATATAGTATAATTAATTCTATTTGTACTTGATAACGGCAGTGTTTTAGTTTTATGTCACTTCTTTTCATTAACTTCTTTTTACTTTTCTGAAATTTTCATTATTGAAGTGAACTTACTAGTTAACATCATTGTTATGATGAATAACAATATTAATTTAGCATCCATGTCATTTTGTCTTTTTAAGGTAAAGTCTCACTTTTTTTCCCTTACCACGATCTTCATCTTTTTTGGAACTCATTCGATATTTCCTAAGAATGATAAAGTGGGTTGCGTGAAATATGATATTTCTAATATGTTAATAGATGTTTCTTTTCATATCCCCGTAGCTTTTATATAATTCAAAATATTCAGATTATTTTTTCTATTATATAATGAGCGAGTAGAAACACTGTTGACTTTTACTAATAGCTCGAATAGGAGCTTATGGTAAACTTACAGAAGAGGAGGTGGAAGTGTGTGGAATGTGAATTTTGTTGGAAATCAAAACTTAAAAAGTTTAAGAAAAACTAAATAGAAAAAATGTACTTTTAATTAAACAGATTTTTGGTTATTTATAGTTTTTTATACATAAGTATAAAATAAATTCTACATTTTACGAGTGTATAGCGTGGCTAGAAAATAGTTTATATCTCCTCTAAAGAATGTTTTATTATAACAAACTAGTTGAAACAATAAACTCAAAATATAAACAATAAAATTATAACTAGTGTATCCTCCCTTAAACTAACTAAACATATGTATTTAGCTTACTTCAAGCATAGCACGTAGTTTCTCAAGTTGCTTTGCTTAAGTGGCTTTGTCATCAAATCTGCAATTTGTTCTTGAGAATCACAATACTTCAATTCCACAACACCACAATTAGAGTTTATTGTTTTAATTAATTTGTTATAATAAGACCTATTTTTTAGGAGAGATAGATACGGTTTTCGAACCACTATGCTATAGACTTGTAAAACGATGAGTTTGTTTTTTGCTTTTGTGTAAAAGGTTATAAATAGCCAAAGGTATGTTTAATTGGAAATATACTTTCTCTATTCATATTTTCTAAACTTTATAAGTTCTGATTTCCAACATTTGGTATCAGAGCTAGGAAAGGGACCTGACTAAAATAGGAGTGTGAGGGTGAGTGAAGCATGACAACTTCAGATAGATTCATGACTCCAAAGTTTGACTGCCATTACGACCATTGGTCAATGTCGATGGAGAATTTCTTAAGGAGCATAAAGATCTAGAATTTGGTGAGTGAAATCTCACATGAATATGCTTACTCTTTCCATGAAAAAATTGGATTCTTAACCAACTAATTGGCAAAACTGCTATCACTTTCTCTATAATCCTTTTGAGTCATATACACTGATATGTTGTTGTGATATATTCAGTCTCTGGTTATTTTTTTGAAGACCATGATACAGTTCCAAACCCTATCATGACACATATCTAGAAGAGTAAGCATATTCATGTGAGATTTCACTCACCAGATTCCACATCTCTATGCTCCTTAAGAAATTATCCATCAACATTAACCAATGGTTGTAATGGCCGTCAAACTTTGGGGTCACAAATTTCTTTGAGGTTGTCATATGCTTCACTCACTCTCACACTCCTATTCTAGTCAGGCCCCTTTCCTAACTCTGATACTAAATGCTGAAAATCAGAACTTATAAAGTTTAGAAAAACTAAATAGAGAGAATGTATTTTCAATTAAACATACCTTTAGCTATTTATAGCCTTTTACACAAAAGTAGAAAACAAACTCTATGCTTTACAAACCTATAGTCTAGTGATTAGAAAATCGTCTCTATCTCTCCTAAAAAATAGATCTTATTATAACAAACTAGTTGAAACAATAAACTCAAAAATAAAAACAACAAATTGTTTGAGTTTTAATTTACTTTTAGAAATATTTGAATTGGAGTTCATCTTGAATTTTACCATTTGGATATTTTTTATATTTAAGAATGTATAATTAAAAGGTTAAATTTTTTATTTGAATTTTAAATTTTTTAACATATTTTTTTGAATTTTTTACATTCAAATTGTACAAATTGAAAGTTAATTTTATATTTTAGATTATATATTACGGGATTTAATTTTCTTTTACTTTTTTGTATTGTGAAATTTAAAAGGTTAAATTAACTTAAAAAAATATGTTCAACAAATCAAAAATTTAATTTTTTCAAATCACAACTTTTTTAAATAATTTTAATTTTGAAATTATACAATTAAAATTCAAACAAATCCTTACTTTTTTACATCGATTGTTTTAGGGAAGATTGGTTTTTTTCATACCTTTTAATGTCACTTCCAAAAAGTCACTTATTGATTATGCAATCAATCTATAAGTGAAACTTTCTAAAATACTTGTACATTGTGCTTTGGCCATGAAATTCAAAGTATTTCACAACCCATAAAAATAAAAGCAAGGAAAAGAACTAGATATATGTAGGGACTGAGAGAGAAAAGTGAGCAATATTTTGAAGAAATTTGGTATTTTACTCATTTTAAAATGGGATTGTAGATGGAAGTTAAGAGTATGAAGGAAAGAAAAAACATCATCGTTATTAATCCAACAGAAAAAAAAAATTAAATGGTCAACTTTTTTTTTTATTATGTTATTTAAATTTTACAAATACGTAATATTTATCATTCTCTATTCATGATGGGCCAACTTTTTTATAATGGGAGATTGAATCCAAATGAGATAGTTAAATAACGTAGAAGGAAAGGAAAAGTGTTAATACATTTTTAGACTAAAGTTGAAATTTAAACTTGTAAAATAGATTTATAAAAGTAATTCAACTTTTTTTTTTTATAAAACTAAGTTTTTAAATAAATGCATAAAGTATTGATACACGATATTGTTTTCTAAATTTTATGCTTTAATATATTATTAAATTCAAAAGAATAACTGATGGAAACCAAGTAGAGGATGCTCTAGGCCATGAAGCCCAAGCCCAACAAGGGGCCCAAGCCCATCAAGGGGTCCAAGCCCAACAAGGGGCCCAAGCCCAACGAATTACTAGGAGCATGGCAAGAGCTTTGGGACAAGAGTATAATAAAATGGCTCTTCTTATTTCTTTTATAGAATAGGGGTGTGAATGTAATAAAAAGGTGTAAGTAGTAAGGGAGTCTAGTGGGGAGTGTAGATAGGAGCCTAGGGGGTGCCAAACCGAATTTCATTGCATTTGTGTGCCATTTAGCTTGCATTTTCAGCACCTCTAGGCTATAAATAAAGGTGCTTAGCTTGTACAATTCAGATTGGAATTTTATAGTAGAGAGACTATACTCAATTTGGGAGAGAATTTGTGAGTTTTGAGTCTTCCTCTTCTTTGCCTTATCTTGTGAGCTATGGTGAGCTTCAAGTGGTGGCACTCCATCACTTATCTTGGTTCAAGGTTCCAAGTGGCGTGAATGGCTTCTTCCAATTCTCAAAATCCAGCAAGCATCTTATTCTATAAGTGTTCTTCTTCCCTTTTCTTCAATTTTCCATTCGGTAGTTTTGATTCCTAGAGTTTACTTCTTTTTCTACCGTTTATTTTGTGTTTCCAGCATTGTGTTCTTAATTCTGTTTTGGTTCAGTAGCTATCATTTAAATTCTGTCCAGTTTTAATTCTTGTTCTTCTTTCCTTTTGTTTTGATTCAATTTGACAATACATGGACTTCAATATGAGTCTTGGTTGGTGCTTAGTTTTGGTGAGTTCTTGAATTTAGAACATTGATCCAATTCTAAAGTAGAGTGTCTTTTAAATCCAGCTCAAGTTGTTCCTAAGAATGTCAAGAATCATGTGTTCTTGTAGTTACATTCACATCAATAACTAATTGTTTTTACAGTATTTCTAATAGAGGAATATTAATTTACATCTTAAATATATGGTATAGGTTTTATAAGAGTTTTTATTTATTGAAATATGATGAAAAATAAAATAAAATAAAAATGATGAGATGATATGGTAAGAGTCTTAATTTAAGTTTTGAGTTTCAAATAAAGTCATTTATTTTATAATTAAAACAATTTTATAAGTTGCACGAATTGAACTAAAGCGTGAACAAAAAATTATAAAAAGTTTCAGCACAAAACTTCACTACATTATTCTCTCTTACTAGCTACTCCCAATGCCTATGCTAACCATAGGCAATTCCATGCCACATCATCATTTCCTTTACCTTGCATCACTTATGATTCTCTTGTAATGTTACAAATTTTAATATATGTTCTTTTTTACAATTTAGAATATAGGAATAGACGTTTATATTAAGAATGAGTGTTATATACAGAAAATTTAGACATAAAAATTTAGTTCAATATAGAAATATATTATATATCTACTTTTATTAAATTATATAAGTTAGTTAAATATAAAAATTTAATTACATTTTCTATCTTTACATGTGTGGTAGAAGGAAAATAAATAAATTAATTTGAAAAAAAATGTACATTCTACATTAATTACTAATGTACAAAGTATACACCAATTAAGACTATACTTGATGTGTATGCATATTATATACAAGATGCATAAAATATTTTGCTTTAGCCTTGTTTTTAAATGACATTCAAGTGAAAATCCTAATGTAGTATGTATCCATTTTGCTTTTGTTTTTAAATGACATATTACATTAGGTGGTGATAATACTAATGTAGTATCTTCTACATCAAATTGACAATAGATATTGCAAAATCTCTCACTATCTATCTATTTATTTTCTATTCTACGTCACTAAAACAAAATTTGTAACATGTTCTTTAAAATATACAATTAACATGGTGGATTTACTTAAAATAAAATAAAACTTCATAAAAAATTATATAATTATATAATTTTTATTGTAAAAATATTACATTAGATATGTTTTTATTTTCATCAAACCAATTAGAATTTTTCTTTTAACCAAAATATAATCATAAAATTATTAACTGTAAAAGAAATTGTAAAATTATGAGAAAGTTTAATTTGTGGATAAAATATTAAGTATATAATGTTAGAAGTAATTTCTGCGGTTTTTTTTTCAACCATCCGATTCTGGAGTTTGATTGTTTTAATATTATATTGTGGACTTATGATGTGTATTTTTACTTTAGTGTGAGAGGTGAATTTTTATCTAGCACCATTTACATTTTTATTTTCCCATGTAGCACCTTTTTGTTTTTATTTTCCTATCTAGCACTCTTTTGTTTTTATTTCCTTATCTAACACCCTTTTATTTTTTATTTCCCTATCTAGCACCATTTCAAAAATAAATAAATAAATAATAAATTAAAAAAATGATAATTTTAATTTTGAATGCATTAAAAAATAAATATTTTTAATGTTTAAAATAGTTAGAAATATAATTAATGAATAAAGAAATGAGTTTTTACAAAATAAAAATAAAAAAGTAATACATTTAAAATGTTTAGTTTAAAAATTATTTTTTTAAGAATGAAAAAAATAAAAAATTAAACTCTACAACAACATAAAAGTTGAATCTATAAACATAAATTAATATTTATTTTTATTATTATTGAGGATGTAATCATGTTAATTCAAGTAAAAAATACATGACATAATTATAAAAAAAAAACAAGTTGAATAAGGATTGATATGGACATAAGAGAACATCATGATCAAACAGAAAATGTTCATATTGTTAAACACCAGGACACATAAAGAACTTGTCCCAACATTACTGGATTGTGCACACTACAAGAAAATTATGAAATAGAAACCAATTTGTAGAAACCAAAATAATTAGTTGCAATAGTAACTAAATTAGAGACCATTTTAGAAACTAAAAAGAAATTTGGTTTCTAAATTAGTTTATATTATTTTCTATTATTGTTAAATAGTTTCTAAATTGGTATCTAATTAGCAACCAAGGTTTGCTACCAAATTTAGAAACTAAATAATTGGTAATTAAAACCTTAGTTGCTAATTAGATACCAATTTAGAAACTATTTAACAATAATAGAAAATAATAGAAACTAATTTAGAAACCAATTTTTTTTTTTTAGTTTCTAAAATGGTCTCTATTTTAGTTCCTATTGTAACTAATTATTTTGGTCTCTAAAAATTGCTTTATATTTCATGATTTTTTTGTAGTGGCACTTCTCATCATTAATTATGTTTCATTTCGCACAAACTATTTAATGTACCATTGAAGAAAATATTAAATAAATGACCATCTTTCATTTTTTTTATGATCAACATATACTTATTTAGTATCGCCTTATATCTCTTATATTTAACTTACTTGGATTTTTTTTATATATTTTATCTTTATCTTATTTTGTTTTGCCTTTATTTTATATCTTTTATGTTTTTAGTTATTATTTTTTTTCTACCCTTCTTTATTTATTTCTGTTTTTTGTTTTTATTTTATTGTTGTTGTTTTTATTTTCTAGAATTATTTATTTTTGCATTTTTTCTTCTCATTTTTAAGCATTAAGGGTAACATTTGCATTAGTTTTTTTTAGGATTTTGCATTTAAGGTAAACTCTTCAATATTATTTGTGTGTCCACTATTAATTAATACTAATTAAATTTGTTTTTTTATAATTATGTTCTATATTTTTTACTTGAAATTAACATGATTACATCATCAATAATAATAAAAATACTAATTTATGTTTATAGATTCAACTTTTATGTTATTGTAGGGTTTAATTTTTTATTTTCTTCATTCTTAAAAAAAATAATTTTAAACTAAACATTTTAAATTTATTACTTTTTTATTTTTATTTTGTAAAAACTTATTTCTTTATTCATTAATTATATTTCTAACTATTTTAAACATTAAAAATATTTATTTCTTAATACATTCCAAATTAAAATTATCAAAAAAATAATAATTTATTATTTATTTATTTTTGAAATAGTGCTAGATAGGGAAATAAAAAATAAAAGGGTACTAGATAGGAAATAAAAACAAAAAGATGCTAGATAAAAAAATGGTGTTAAATGGAGAAATAAAAGTGTAAATGGTACTAAATAGGGAATTGAACCTTATAACATTTACCTCTCCAAAAGTTTATATTAAACCACATATTTTAACATGCCGTTTGTGTATATCTTCAAAAGATGGGGACTAGTTCTATTGCTCAGTTTGTGAGATGCAACACTTTGTTGCCGTTACTGTAACTTAAATTTGTGCACTCTAAACAAGTAAACAAATCCAACAACTTAGTCATTGTAAAACTACTCAATTCATCTTGCTGTTTCTAAATCAAGCTTCAATTCCATTTTTCCAATGATTTAGCACTTCATGAGCTTGAAATAAAGTTTGAATAATGTTGGAGATCCCACATTTACTAGAGATGATGATAATTTATTACAAATAAGTGAATGCAAACATCATCTTATAAGTTGATTTTATAAAGTTGAGTTAGGTTTAAAGTACACTTCTCAACATGTTATGTTATAGAGTCCGTGGATTCAAGATTTCTATTTTTTTTACCACTCTTGTTCCATTTCATTCTAAATTATTGGAATGAGCAGATTTTTGAAAATAAAATAAAAAAAAGTTGCGTTTGAAAACTCAATCTGTTAAAGAAGAAATTGTGTTTATAAAACGCCGCCTTCAATCTATATGAAGAAATCGTATCCTTAAAAACGAATTTGTTTTAAAATAATTTTTATTCATGAAAGGTTTATCAACTTTAATTATATTAATTTTCTGTTTAAAGGTAAAATCATGTATAAAAAGGATAATTTTACATTTATTTGTAGTAAAATTATGTATAATAAACACGACTCCAATTATATCTGTAGTGAAATTATGTTTACCATAAACAACTCTTATATATTTCTTGACATTGTTGCTCCTATATATTTTTTGACATTGTTGAATTGAATTTGTACTTAATAGTATCACCTATCTTTACTCAACTAATTTAAGTTGTCACAACTTTAAACAATTTGTCTATACCATCAAATACTCAGTAACCTAACACTTTTTTCACCATATCAATTGAAATACCAACTTTTAATTTTATTACAATTTATAATTTACTATAACGTAGGTCCATATAATAAAATAGTGATATATTTAGATAAGTAAGTTATTTCTTATTTTTAATGAATATAAGGATCTATTTTATTTTCTCTTTATACCAAAAACTAATTTCAGAGTTATGAAGGCTAATTATTGTGAGCTTTTGAGCCTTATTGCATGATAGCTGAATTACAAAAATCTCAACCTATGCAAAAGTCATGAACACTATACATTACTTTAATAAAACTGTTAAGGAGCATGAGTTCAATGCTTTTTTTTTTAAATTCTTATGCTTGATGACGAATTTAGTTCAAAATAATCAACATAATTTTTATTTTTTTTTATCAGCAACATAAACTACGCAGACTTATTGATTAATTTTGTATTAAAGTCGTGTTTTGTTTTTTAAGAAAGTGAACAGATTTTCCCGTTCACAACTTTTATTAGATAAATTAATAAGTCAAAGTAGTTTCGTGTTGAATGAATCCGACTTTTGTGAATGAAAATTTTACAACAGAAGTTATTTTCTGCATCCACAATTTCTTTTTAAATTTTAAGTATTTTAAGTTGAAACTAAAGTTTTGTTTGATAAAACATAATTTTTTCTTACATGAAGTGATGCACACGAACCCATATCCTTATAGATTTTTTGGATTCCGTCCATTATGGTAATTTCTTGATGAGATTGCACCATAATTGTAAAAGAAAACCAGTTTTTGAATACCAAACCAACACAAATTTATTCTGTGTTGTACTCTTGTTGTTGGTATTTTTAATTTGAGCAGTGAGTTACATTATATATAGTATTATATTAACAATGGAGATGTGGTCCTCTCCATTTTCCCGGGTTCTGCTGGTTTATATCAGTCACGCCATTCTTTTATAATAAGCCATTCCATTACGTACTACTCATTTTCCATTTTCATATGCAAAATAGATTAGAGAGCCATTTTGGTTCGGTTTCTAATCTGCCACTGACAAATTAAAGTACATAAAAGAAAGTATTTATATGTGTAAGTTTAAACTAGTGGCCAAAATATGGAACCTAGCTAGCTGGGTGCCACAATATTCTCTTCCTACGCATCTAACAAGCCATTTAAATTGACCTACGTTGCTCCACCTTTCTTCAATCTCCTTCTCGCCCTTTCCATCTTTCTCCTACCACCTTCTTTTGCGTTAAAAGGTTCTTCAATAATGGTTGACAGACCTGAAAAAGTAGTTCACACCAAAAGTTATTCTGACCCTCACGCACGCAAACGCTGTAAAGACAGCATATGAACTCTAAATTCAAGTCAGCTAAAATATTTACTTCAAATTATGTTAATACTTGATTTTAATATTACTCATAGTGTGTGTGAAAATGGTTAGAGAACACAACTTCGAAGCAAAAATGATCAACTTTATTTAAGATGTTATTTTTCACATCAAAGGTTCCTTTAAAATAGTTCCCGATTACACTGATATATAGCATGTTTATTAATTTCAGCATCAACAACTCTTTTCTGCTATAAATTCTTGACTTAGGTCAAAACTTACTAAGATCTGTCTAACAGCTAAAAGGTTTGAGTATTATGCATCAATGGTTGCATTTTATGCACATTAATGCTATTGTCTGTGAATAATTTTTTTCAAGAAAATTTCTCTAGTTATGTAAGCAACAGTTAAATAAGCAAGGCATAGAGTTAATTACCGTGTATGTGAGTGTTTCTGTTTTGTATCATCATGGTCATCATGGCCTTATGATCACGTGGTTGCTTTTGGTTCTGAGCATGCCCGCCAACTTGGTTCAATTCTTGCATTGTTTTTTCTACCCTTGATCGAGCAGTGGCAAAAAGCCACGTGGCATCCATGTGCTTGCAGATCATGCGCGCAGGGTGGTATGGAATCTTGACACGCATGGTTTCACCCGACTTGATGCTACTGTTCATGAACATTATGCAGTCCATGAGGCTCTCTTTGGCCATTCCTTTCATGTCATATGCCTGTGACCTTCTCCAAAGGCTTTTCCTATGGGTGTTTGCGGGGTTGGATAGGCAAAGAGCACGCGTTGAGTCACTGATCGCTGAATCTGCGTCCTTAAGTAAAATATGACACTGAGCTTTGTTACTATAAATCACCATTCTCTCTTTTCTAAACTTCAAGGGACAAACACCAAGCGCTTCAGAGTATTTCACTAAAGCTTCTTCCACCTTTCCCAACCTGAACTTGTGATTCGCTTCTTGCTTTATCAAACTCACCAGAACCCTTGTTTCCTCTAATTTTTCCTCCGAGAGTACCTTCTCCTTGTTCCTCCTATCAACCTTCAAGTCCATCACTTCTTGCAATACTGCTCCAACCTTTTGTATGTTAGGTTTCAAATTAAGAAGAACCTTTGTGACGGTCTCACCCACGTTTGATTTATCTCCAAGGTTTGTAAGTTCGATCAAATCAGTAAGGTAAGGAGCGGTAACATCAAGAACTTTGTACCTCGTATCTGGGTCCTTGAGAAGGAGAAGAAGACAATCGATACCTATATACTGCCAATCATCTGAAGATCTGGAAAGGTTACCTAAAGCGTTCACAACTTTAGGTAACTCAGCAATGTTTTTCCTTCCTTCTTTACTATAACACAAGATTCTTATCAGTCCAACCCCTGCTGGTGACGTGTGATTTATCAACCCTCCCCACATATCGCACAAGTCCTTGAGAAACCCCTTCTTGCATATGAGATCCAGAGCCCTATCTTTGCAAGCAAAGCAATTCAGAAGGTAAAGAGACCAACACTGAAGCTGGCTAGCCCATTCCTCTGCCTTGCGATTCTCCATCTCCAAATCCCCAACCCCTCTAGTAAGCAAGTTTCTGTGATACTCGAGCCTTTTGTTTTCCTTCACAGCTACGAAGTCAACATAGACCACTTCTAAACAAGTGGAAGCCAAGTTCAAGGCCAACTTCACTACCTCTTGCTCCTGCTGTACTACTGATTCAAACGTGCTTTTGTAACTGGCCAAGTGACCAAGTGCTCGAACAGCAACTCTTTGCTCAACCCAACTCATCTTCCCCCTAAGCAAGTCTAGTAATGGGGGTATCACGCCTGATTGCACGGCTAGTTGTGCAAACTCCTCCTTGTTCATTGTGTATGAGCCAATGATATGAGCAGCGTAATAGGGCATGTATATGTTTTGATTTGTGTGAAGCCAGTGCCTGTCGTTTATCCCTTTGTGGATTAGACTTGCCATGTACTTGAATATTCCGAGGGATGGGAACTCTGGGTCGTTGGGTTGGCTCATTGCGATGTGCCATAGTCCACTCAGCACCAACACGTGTTTCTCATGATTCTCTCCCTGAAATAGTTCTTTGAAGCAAGTCGTTATTTCAGCTCTTCTGAGAGATGCATCTGGTTCTCCCATGCTGCAGAAGAAGCAACGCGGGTTGATGCAAAGCTCATCGCTGATGTTGCAAGGAGTATTGGGAATAGGGGTTACTCTCTTTTTCTTCATTTGGGACTTCATAGCTGTCTTAGTTGATTGATTTCTGAGATTAGAAAGTTGGGTTGTTCTTTGTGTTATATGAGGAACCTTAGCCAAAGGGGTTGAAATAGGTCATGATAAAAAATGATGTAATAATTTATCAACACCTAGTGCCGCATTCATGGGAGGCTTTCATTATCCAATAAAGCAGTTTCATTATCCTTACAGTTGCTCCTGACAAAACTATCCCTTTCAACTATTTAAGATAGATGGATCTCCAAAATTCAAATTCAAAAATTCTAATACACTCAATAATTTATGCAATTGGTTAATCTCTATATATGACCCTAAGTGTTATTAATTTCTTGTGAATTTTCAAATCTAGATAGAATACGTTCATGTTTCACAGAGCAATATATAGTCTTTTGCTCTCAGGGATTAATTTATTCTAAAACCATTTTTTCATACAGATCACAGTCTTTTCTGCTATTTTTCAGCATAATATCAATTAAGACGAACGCATATACCTCCAATAATCTTGCTTGGAATGACCTATTATCTGTGCTATTTTTTTTTTCCACTTTCTTTATGTTCAATACAACACATTTTCAATGTGTTAATTCTATAACGAATCCAAATTTTAAGGTGATTATTTAATCTTTTATTTTCTTTTTCCTTTTAAAAGGAAGATAAAGAATCATTAAAAAAACAAATAATATTTTAATAGAGGTTAATATAATCTTAGGAATTAATTTAAATAATGAAGAAGTTTTTTTAACCTTTATTAAATTTCAAAAGTTTATTTTAAAATCTCGACAAAATAATGAATGTTTTTTTTAATCTTCGAATCTCAAAAAAATTCGTTAAATTTCAAGATTTATTGTAGAACCTCAATAAAAATACTTCAGATTTTTCAAACTTCAATAAATAAATATAATTAAATTTATTTATAAATAATTAAAAACTATATAGTTTTAATATATTTTATAAATACATTTTCTAAAATTTTGAAAGTTTACGTTAGAAATAAGTTTTCTAATAAGTTTCAAAACTTTATTTTAAAAACTCACTAAAATAATTTTGGATAATATGTATTTCAACCATACATGCATTCGGATTCTAACACTTCGTTTAATTTTTTAATTAATTTTGAAATAAGTTAGATATAGATTAATGTTAAAAGAAAACTGCAATAGATGGGATTTTGAAGTCAAATCCCTTCAATGCCCACGACATTAACCACTACATCACATAAGTTCTTTTATTATATTATAATTTTTATTATACTTATTATTATTAATAATATAAATATAATTATTAATAATATAAATATTATTTATATTATTATATAAATATAAATAAAAACAATAAAAAAACTTGAAAAATATAATAGAAAATATTATTGTGTTAAATATAAATAAATTTATTAACTATACTAAATAATATTAACAATATTTAATAATATTAACAATATTTAGTAATATTAAAAATATTTAATAATATTAATAATTTAAATAATATAAATGATATTAATAATATTACATCCAGAATCTGTATGTAACACTTACCTACGATAGTTTTATATACGGATTTTTGTTCGTATGTAATCCGCATGTAACTATGTTTTACATACAGATATTTGGTCTTACATACGAATTTTGGCTGTATGTAATTCTAATTTTTCTTGTTGGTGGTCATTGAGCCTGTGTCGGAGAGAGGTCAGGAGGATCGTTAGAGATGGTGAAAAATGAGGTTGAAGGTTATTTCAGACGACAAGTCATTTTATGGAAATTTTGAAACTCATGGTATTTTACAAATATTTTTAAACCCATATTATTTTATGAAGGTTTTGAGACCCATGATATTTTACGGAAGTTCTTAAATCCATGATATTTAATAAGGATTTTGAAAGACTGTTCCTGAGGTTTAAAAAAATCCTAGAGAACACGTTTTCCATATATGATTTAGCGAAAAAACAACAACCCTGAATAAATGACTTAATAGAAATTTTAAATTTTAACCCTAGATAATGTAAAAATAAACTCCCGTTAAAATCATTTTCTCTTATACTGAATGAATTAATAAATTAATTAATTAGTTAAAATATTGTAATTTTAAAATTCAAATTTTGATTTTGGTTATTTGTTTGCATTAAATAATTAATTGATAGAAGATATATATTTTTCTTAAGTTTAATTAATATTTATAAATTCAAATTAATAAAAGTGTTAAGATATATTTGGATTATAATTGTAACTTAACTATTGTTATTATTATCATCAGAATCAATGATATTTCTGTTATCCATGTTTTAATATTCATTTAAATTATTTATTTTATGTTATCCATTAATTTAAAATTATAAAAATACATACTAATATGTTCAAAAACTTAAATCTGAAAATTGAATAAAAATCTATGTACGACCACTGCATAAAAAGAAAAGGGAACATAAATATGAGGCATTTTCTGGAAGAAAAGGTGTTCTTTATCGTTGCGTAAGACACGTCTTCTTTCCTAAAATAATAAAACATTTTAACATACACATGTAGTTATATTCAATGTGCAATACAAACATAGTGTAGAAGAAAGCAACAAATTAAGAAAGAGCACGAGGTAGAGAGAAAAAGCATGCATGCAGTGCACTGGGACAATTCAACACATCTCAAAATACTTTTTTTATTGTGACAAGTTTGTCTCAATTAAGCAGTTTGGTTCGGTGCGGTGCTCTCCCTCATGATCTACGATTCTACGTTCGTTGTTGGAAGCTAAACGTCCCCGACAGACACTACTTTCTTTTTCTTTGGTCGATAACCCGACAGTACTTTCTAAATCAAATACTAGTTCATGAGAGGCTTTTTTTTCTCTAACTTTTCTTACTTGCAAGAATTTGTCGTCCTTATGCGACAAAGGGGATCATGTAAGCAAGATTTGAAATGTTGCACACAGTGTAGACTCGTGATGCTTTTGTAGTTTTCTATGCAACTTCATCATCATTCTGTCCCGTATCCAGTCAACTTAATAAGTTCCTCCACCTATGCCTATAAAGCTCTTTTTAAGTAAAAATGAGAACAAAAAGTCTAAGTTAAACTGAAAATAGATGGTGGGATTTCACCAACCTTAGCCCACAATTCCCCACTGATTTCTGCAGTTAAATATTTTGAAAACCGAAGGTGTATGTAATGGGCGAAGAGAAAAGATTGAGGGACCACATCTTCAAAATGGCAAAACAAGGCCCTTCAAATCAGTTCCAGAATGTGGTCCCGTCCCATTGCTAAATTTGCACCTTCAAATAAAAATATGCACAGCATCTCTTAGAAAGCAGAAATATAGATTAAAAACATGATTTAAGTACAGTGGTGGTGGTCTCAAGAATATGCGGCTGCCATAGGTGGAAGCCATGAATAGAATGTTTCTTAGATTTCATCTTTTTCATAAGAATATTAATTATTTTGGATCATGATTCAAAGATTCGTTTAACCAAGCCAAAACAATTGAGGCGGGGACATTGTTAATTGTCTGTTCGTACCATTAACACTTCTTTGCTCATGATGGCAAGGACTACATTTATAATCTGGACACATCAAACTATGCTGAGTTTACTCTGATATAACGGTTAAAGTCGTTCAAATCCAAATCCACATGGTGTCATGCTAAAGAAGTTTCACTTGTTTCTTTTCTCTGTGTCTTTTAGCAGTGAAAACTAATGAATTAGCTAAGCAATTCTCTCAGAAAACTTTTTATATAGGCAAAAAAATTAATATAACAATACCACATATAGAAATTTTTAAGAATTTAAAACTAGATGGTATAAAAGTGTTCATGATAATTTAAATTTAAATTTCGACATGGATGACGAATAATATACAAATGTTATTTTTTTTTATTCTGGTTAGTGTTTATGTTTTATATTAAAACTCTTATCTTAAAATATCTTTGTTGAAGAAGTGTAATAATAAGACACATACATCAGTGTTTCATATTGTATTACTTGGGTTGGTAAGAGTATCAGGCTTCCTAGCCTAGAATTTTGTTATGCTTATTGTGCAGGCAGTTAGAAGAATGAAGGAGGTTCAATATAGAAGGTCAAAACAGAGTGTGATCAAGTCAAAGTAAAAGTATGAAGTAGCACAGTTAAATCTCTGGTCTAGACGGTTCTAATATGCCTAATCTGCACAAGAGATTTTATTATTGTTAAATTGATATAAAAAATCTTGATAGGTAATTAGATACTAATTTAAAAATTATTTAACAATAATAGAAACTAATTTATAAATCAAAAGTTTTTTATTTTTTAAAATATTCTTTAATTTAATCACTATAACAACTAATTATTTTTTGTCTTTATAATTGATTTTTATTTCATGATTTTTATGAGTGTAAATACATTTTTTGTTGGACTATTTTGATCTTATCCTACATAGTGACCAAAAGAAAAAATTATTCACACACAAAAAGAATATTTCCTTTAATATAAAAATAAATGTTTTATTTAAAAAGAAAAGAAAAGAAAAGTACGTCCAACCTTTTCATTCAAGTATTTTTCTTACTGTTAGTACTTACAAAAAAAATGAAACAGGACATTAAGAAACATAGCTATTTGAACGACTTTACTAAGAAGGATTTAGAGAAAATAAAATTCATTCATTCATTCATAAGTTAAAATGAATTTATGCATGGATAAAAAATATTTTTTTAAAAAACTATCATATAATTTATTTTTCTTTCTATAAGTTATAATGGAGAAGTTGGTGAACATATCCATAATAGTGTTATTACAGCTTAACAATGTTTTTTCCTTTGTGGGTGAAGAGATAGAAGGATAAAATAGCCCAAAAACTGGGGCCTAAAACAAAGTTTTGATTATGTTTGTGCTGTTGATAGAAAAGACACAAAACAATACTGGGCCCAACTTTCTTTTCACTACTATTCCATTGATATTTTCAGAGAAAACAAAACAAAACCAACACAAGTGAGTTTTTCACTTCTCTATGTGAATCAAATTCAAGTTATTCATCAGGCCTGTTTGGTTTAAAATTTCGTTGAGAATTAATTTTGAATTGTTGAGTATAATTAAAAAAATATTTAAATTAAAGCATAAGTTTAATAAAATGCTAAATAATAATTTTATAATTTTAAAACGTATAAGAGTTTTAAAAGGTTCAAAATTACAATCAAAGAAGACAGTGTGACCAGACAAACGACATACACAAACAGCATGAGATTATATTCAAAACCAAATTTTTAAGAGTGAATATATTTAGAGCAATAATATATGTACAATCCATTTTTTTTATAAACTCCCAATACTATTATTTTAATATTTTTTTATATTATTTAATTACAAATTTACCCTTTATTATATATATTTATTTCTAAATCTATGACATTGTATATAACTATTTGAGTTGTTACATTATCATTTTCCATATATTTAATTGTATCATTCTTAAATTGGCTACTGGCCTTCCTTACAACTACGTTGGTTACATGAAAATATTGCGAAAATTAAGTAAAGAGAATGAATAATAAAACAATGGTATATGAGATTGTGTGAGAAAGTTTGGTAGCTCTAACAAACTATTCCACATGATTCAATAATTGACGCGGTATTTAGGCAGTGGAGGTGTGAAAGTTTGTTACCTATAACGTCTCACCCTTTTTGAAATTACAGCATGTGATGTGCCCTACGAAGCATCAAGAGGAACCTTAGTCATTGATCTCAGACCAAGCATATGTAGGCATATGAGGGATCACTGGAGGGACAACTTGGATCAACCACACTGTGAATGTGGAATGTTTCAAAAACTGTTCATATCATGCATTTCCGCATGTTAGTGCATTGATTTATCGTGATTCGATAACCAACATTTACACGGACAATTATTAAGTTTTCATCTTACACACCAATTACAAGTACAATGATATCTTTAAATAAAAATTATAAATGAGACACAATGATTAAGTCCACTCACTAAACATGGTGTCTAATCAGTCCAATCTAATTGATCATAACTTCATACCCAATAATATCTTATATACATGTACATCCAATCCATTTAGGCATCCAATCCATTTAGGTTGGAAAATGCATCTCCACCGAATAGTTCCACATGCTGCCGAACAAAAATTATGCCCACCATATCACACATGAGAACACAATAGCTATGTGCAAAAAGTATTAGCAGGTATCCAAAATCAACTTGCATAATACTGAAATGGACTTTAGAGAACAGACTCAATCCAAAAGATATATATTTGACATGTTGCATTTCAGGACAATAAATGTTCTAACAATGAAAGGTAAAAATAATCCAAAAAAGTAAAAATAATCGGCTTCAGAATTGGGGTTCAGAAAAGCGAATTCTCAAAGTTTGAAAAGGAAAAGTTGAGAAAACGAAAATGAGAAATCGGGTTGGGAGGAACTCCTTATGCTAATTCTTCCCCCATCATATTTCTCACACGCACCCAACACTTACACAAGAATTTTTTTAATATTCTGTTATGTTGGTATCACAAATAATGTATTTCTGAATCACTCTGACTGAATTATAAGTGAATTTTGGATATTACTATTCGTATTCGTTATCTGATTAAGACATCCAACAATGACTTTTAAATATAGAGAAAAGTCATTTTTTTACCATTCGAATATAAATATATCCAAAATCTACACTGAATGTTCTGGATTTGTATATTCATAATGAGTCACTTCTAAAAAAACGAAAACGACTTTGCAACATTGTCATTGCATCTATCATAGGAAAACAAAAATACTTACATTAAAACACAACTTCATCGCACCTAACAACAATGTTTCGCCATCCACCAGCACAACAAATTACTACACACTACCATCTCTACCATATCAAACGAGTTCCTCAGCAAAAAAATTTTAAATAAAAGTAACAGATTGAAAAAAAGATGTTGGGTGAAGGTTGTTAAACAATTGATGGGAAGAATTAGCCAACTCCTTAACAGGGAAAAAAAAGAGCGGTAGTTAGGCAAATAAATTTAATAATCAAAGAATAATTTTTTGCCAATGTAGCATGCAAGTGCAATGCAACTATTTCGAACTTGTGAATTACATCCAAATTGTTTGCTTACTGTAAAGGGTAAAGAGCAGAGAATGGTCCCAAAAAAGGGTAACATCATGACAACTGACCCTGTACATTCTTTCTGGGTCTTAGCACGCTATGAACTGGCAATTTCATATACCTCACAAAACTTCTTTTATGTAGGCACTGAAGAACATAAAAATATCTATTTCACTTTTATATATATTTATAAAACTATTCTTTTGTTTTAGTTTCAATATTAACTTGATTACAAAATATCTGTAATTATTTATAATTATGTAAAAATAAAAAAACAGAAAAAAGTTGTTTTCATCATTTACCTTTTTATGATATTACAGTGAATTTATAAGATGAAATGGATTACTGTGTGCTATTCAAATGCACTGTTCGTAGATGCTGAGAATCCAATGAGATGAATAGAGGGAAAATACGTTTAACCGAAGAAGATGATCCAGTTGCAGAAATGCAAAAGCAATTGGATTTTGTGTTTTGCGAACTCTGGCTTTTAACTCCTATTTGGTAACTCAAGTTTTTCCAACACTGACAAGCATCACAATGCCAGAAATTAAATATATAAATATATTTTTTAACGTTTAGATGCTAGTTTTTTTCCATATAACTTAAATTTAACTAACTAAATTATGTAATATTATTTTAATAATTAATATTTAGACTTGGGTTACCTCTAAAGTTCTCGTTGTTCAATTTTTCTTTTTTGATTGGTGTTTGACCCCTTTGTTTTGTTATAAGTTGTTCGATTTTTGTTTTCTTTGGTTGGTTTTCATGTGTGGGTTGAGTGATGGTTGTATGTGAGTTTGGATTGGAAATTCTTTAGGAAACTTTAGTTTGTTTGTTTGTTGATTTATCTTGTTTTTTTTCTTTACTGGCTTTGATTGTTTTTCGCTAGGTGGTGGCTCTTTTCCTTCTTTGGAAGTGAGTGTTTTGGAGATATGTGTTACACTGTCTTGTTATGTATAAAAGTTGAATCATTCCTCAAGTGATTCTCTTTATTTATTTATTATTACTCATAAAAATAAATGTAGAACTCTCAAAATTAAAAAATATAATACCATAGTGCATACTAATTATGAATTTTAAAGAGTCTTATTTACTGTGATAAAATATAGTATGAGTTGTATTATTATAAATGGTTTACCCTTAACTCTTCTTATGTCAGGTCTAGTAATTGTATAAGGGTTGAGACACCCCTTAAGTATCCCTTTTTATTCTATTAATTTATTGCTGATAAAAAAACTGTGATAAAATATTAACTAATCCGTTGACTATAAAATTTTACTCTTAATATATTATTCTGAAAATCACAATTATGATTATGTCAAAATAGTATAAAATGTGAAAGCTGGTGTGGATATTCTCTTTGCGTGGAGTGATATAGAGAAGTGGC